>NW_006950473.1:0-368 GCF_000164805.1 Carlito syrichta | reverse complement strand
CGATTTTTTAAGAATTGCCTAATTCTCCAATGATATCTCCTTTTCCTTTTAATACGTTGGTATACATGGTATAATACTGCATTCAAAATTCACAACTACAGTGTTTCTCACATAAATTATGAATGTTTTATTCTGCCTAAATTGAAACTTGTTAAGACTCCAGGTCGATATCATTCTTAGAAAACTGAACCTTGAGATTAAGAGTACCTAAGTACTATTCACAAGGCAGAATGCATAATAAATCTTAAAAATTTTAGAAAATGAAACAGTATCGTGATTTAACACAGATTTTTCCATTATTAAAATCTGTGTGCATTTTCTTGGTCCACTCTGTATTTTCTGCTTGTTAATTTTGATTAAATGTTACG
>NW_006950472.1:0-1693 GCF_000164805.1 Carlito syrichta | reverse complement strand
TCATTGACCCAGGAGTTATTTAGCATCATGCTGTTAGTGTCCATGTCTTTGTGGGTTTTGGGGGGACTTGTTGGTGTCAATGTTTATTTTTATTCCACTGTGGTCCGAAAAGGTGCATGGCAGAATTTCAGTCCTTTTAACTTTGCTTATACTTGATTTGTGTCCAATTATGTGGTCGATCTTAGAATATGTTCCATGTGGTGATGAGTAGAATGTGTATTCTGTGGTCTTTGGATGGAGTGTTCTGTAGGTATCAATTAAGTCCATTTGGTCCAAAGTTACATTGAGGTTCCGGATCTCCTTGCTGATTTTTTGTCCTGATGATCTGTCTAGGGTTGTGAGTGGGGTATTGAAGTCCCCAGTTATGATAGTGTTAGAGCCAATATCTTTCTTTAGTTTTCCAAGAAGCTGCTTTATGAAAGTTGGCGCACCTATGTTGGGTGCATATATATTTAGAATAGATATTTCTTGTTGATGGATTGAGCCTTTTATCATTATGTAGTGGCCTTCTGTATCTTTCTTGATTTTTAATAGTTTGAAGGGTATTTTGTCTGAAATTAAGATGGCTACTCCTGCTTTCTTTTGTATTCCGTTCGCCTGGAAGTTTGTTTCCCATCCTCTTACTTTGAGTCTGTGGATGTCCTTTCTAGTGAGGTGAGTCTCTTGAAGGCAATAGATTGTTGCCTGATGATATTTTTTCCATTTTGCCATTCTATGTCTTTTCAGTGGTGCATTTAGTCTATTCACATTTAGGCTAATAATTGAAATGCAAGAGTTGATCCCTGTCATAAGGTTCTTACAGAGTTGTCCTGCTTGTTTGTTGTCTTTCTTTTGGTTTTGGAGTTGGTTCATGTGTGTTTTTAATCTTTTGCCTGTACTCTTGTGAAGAATGTTGTTGTTCTTTTTTTCTTTTTCTTCTGTGTTCAGTACTTTCTTAAGTGTTTCTTGTAGAGGTGGTCTGGTGGCAGTGTAGGTTCTTTGGGATTGGATATCTGGAAAAGATTTCAATTCTCCCTCACTAATGAAGCTTAGTTTGGCTGGGTAGGTTATTCTTGGTTGAAATTGTTTCTTTTTTAGAACTTTGAAAATAGGGCTCCAGGCTCTCCTGGCCTGAAGGGGTTCTATGGATAAATCTGCTGCTATTCTAATTGGTTTTCCCTGGTAGGTAGTCTGGCCTTTTTCTCTTGCTGCCTTTAGGATTTTTCCTTTTATAGCTACTTTGTTTAGGCGAATTATTATGTGTCTGGGAGTTGTTCTTCTCATTTGTTGTCTTGCAGGGGTTCTCTGAATCTCTTGTGTTTGAATTTTTTCATCCTTAATGAGATGAGGGAAGTTTTCTTGAAAGATTTCATGAAATATTTGTTCCAGTGTGGCTTCTCTTTCTCTCTCTGCCTCAGGAAGCCCAATTACTCTTAGGTTTCATCTCTTGAAGTGGCCATTCATCTCTTGCAGGTTTTGTTCTGTCTTTTTAAGCTTCTTTTCTATGCTTTTGACAGTTTGGGTTAGTTCTGTGTTTTGGTCTTCGAGCTCTGAGATTCTTCTGCTTGGCTGATTCTGCTTTCCATGCTTATTAGTCTGTTGTTCATTTCCATCACAGTATTCTTTACAGCTGTCATTTCTGACATCAGCTCCTTCCTATTTTCCTCTTGTCTCTCCTCAATTTTTTAAATTCTCTCCATTAATGTCTTGATGA
>NW_006950471.1:0-699 GCF_000164805.1 Carlito syrichta | reverse complement strand
ATTTAGTTGAGACCAATATCAGGAAGCCATGCGTGCTGTGTTTTAGTTTCAGTAACTTAGGGTTTCATAATAACCAATCTTGCTTTAGGTATACTTGTGTGTTGTAAAGAGCCAGTTTTTTTCTGAGGCCTGCAAGGCTACTCTATGCAAGTGTTTGACAGCGTTTTGAGGGAGGTGCACTAGGTTGGCATTTTCTGTGTCACAGTTTCAGTTGAACCCAGCTCACAGTTTCTTGGAGATGGGGTCCAGCTGGGTGTTCCTGGCTGGCAGCCCTGCTACATTCTCCAAATGGGCAGTGGGTTGCCTGCATTAGCTACCTACACCTGTGAACTAAACCTGTCTTAGAAATCAGGAAACAAGATTTTGAATGATGTAGGTCCCGTTTCATCCATTTCTGAGATGCCTTGTTGCAGGAGGCCTACTGAGGCATAGTAGGACTGGGTTGGGCAGACAGCTGTAAACATGGGACTGTGAGGATTCATACTGGGTGCAGTTTCTGCTTGTGTGGTTTCTTCTTTGTGTGTTTTTCATTTTAAATTTTCTTTCAGTGCGTTTTACTCTGGAGCAATGTGTTCTTGAGTTGTTTTCTATTTGCATTTTAGAAATTTGATCCCATATTTGGTGTCTTTAATGCTATGAATGTCTTTGACTGATTTTTAGTGTCACCACTCAGCTTCGTGCCCCTGACATGCATTCACC
>NW_006950470.1:0-719 GCF_000164805.1 Carlito syrichta | reverse complement strand
TACTGTTATCTCAGTTATCAGTTCCTCATAGTTCTCTGTCTCTCCTCAATCCTTTTTAATCTCTCCATAATGTCTTGATATATAGGTTTGTAGTTGAGACCACTCATTCTGGGGGCTTTTCATTGTTTTCATTCCAAAGTCAGTTTCCTCAGTGTCTGCCCTCCCAGGGGTCTGGGAGAGACCCATATTCTTTTGGTTTTTCTTCATTTGTGTAGATTTCGCTCTCTCTCCTCCTTTCCCTCCCCTTCTTTAATTCTGTTTTTCAGAGATGGTGGGGTCGCTTTTGCTTCACTTGTGCAATCTCCTGTTCTTCCTTATGAGGGTCCTCTGCGTTTTTTCACTTTTGAGGTTGGAGTGTGGGCTGTGGGCTGTACTTTTGCAGTTTTGAGGTTTAATTGAGGGAGAAGCTGTGATTCAGAATCTATATGCTGATTTCAGCATCCACCAACTGGTGTATGAGCACAGTGCAACCTATTTCCCACTTCCTTACAATCTGTCTGTGCAACGGGATGTAGGTTTGGTCCCTTAGTAACCAAGGTGGAGGTTGCTCATAGGTGGATGGGGTAATGCAAATCTCTGCCTGGAGAATGGCCGAGGTGGCAGCTCCTCTTTCACAGATCCTTTCTCTCTACTCGTCTGGGTCCCTGGGTGATTCACTATGATGGACTGTGGTGATTTGTGAGACACTGGGGTTCTGCTGCACAGCTGGACACTGGATC
>NW_006950469.1:0-467 GCF_000164805.1 Carlito syrichta | reverse complement strand
AAATTTTTTAAATTAAAAATAATTGAAAGTTAAAATCTGCACCTTTGGGAGGCTGAGGTGAGTGGATTGCCTGAGCCTGCGGGTTCGAGACCCCCCTGGACAACAAGACCTCATTTTTACAATAAAAAAAAAAAAAAAAAAAAAAATCAGCCGGGCATGGTAGTGCATGCCTGTAATTCCGGCTACTTGGAAGGCTGAGGTGAAAGGATTGCCGGAGCCCAGCAGGTAGAGGCTGGGGTGGCCGGAAGCGACCACTGCACTCCGGTCTGGGTGACAGAGTAAGACTCCAACTCAAAAAAAAAAAAAAAAAAGGAAGTTAAAAAAACAAAAAACAAAAAGACAAAAAAACTTGTCCTCTTGTGGCAGGCTCTGTAACTGTTTCTCTAATCAGATCTCTCCTGTAGAGCCACCTCTTGCACTCTCTTCTCAGGGAATGAAGCAGGGAAGGAGGAGGGGCAGTGGAGGTG
>NW_006950468.1:0-4141 GCF_000164805.1 Carlito syrichta | reverse complement strand
AAGGGAAAGAGAAGAGAAAGAGAGAGAAAGAGAGAAAGAAAGAGAAAGAACTTCACAAAATTTAGTAACTAAATAAAGCAAGTGACAGATCAAGGAAATGAAAATGCACTGCTTGTGAAAAAAAAAAAAGACTGTTGTATTGTGTGGGGTTATTCTGGCTTTGTGTAATGAGTCATTAAAAATGAACTAAAAATTTATTCACTCTCATTCCCTAAGGGACTTTGAAAGTGAAAAAGACAGTCATCTCTTGGAAATGATTTAGGTAGCATGTAGCCAAGCAAGAGGGGTGGGGTAAAATGGTTCAAGAATTCCCTGCCAATTTCGATATTCCATGGTGACAGCTCACCAGGACAACAGTTAATCAGTTCCAAAGGTCACTATACCTTCCTGCCCATCACTCCACTGATCCAAACACCACCCCCTCCCTCAGAGAAGGCCAAGGGCAGACACAGATATGAGTCATGAGACATAGAACAGTGGCCCCAAAGCCACTAAATCAAAGTCTCCAAAAATGATCACAAACATAGAGGAAAATATAATCAATAACCAATAAATAAGCAGTAATAAGTACAAGCAACCTATTTCTTTAGGAAAAGAACAAAATCTTTAAACCAGACAATCTTGGTATCGAACCCAGGCTCTTCCACTTAGTTTGACCTTAGGCATGAGTCTTACACCCTACTGAGTCTTCTCATCTGAAATAAGCCAACACCACTCCCCCCCTTCATTGGGTTGTTGTGAGGATTCATTAGCACACAGTAAGCCCTCAGCATATATCAAACCCCTTCCTTCCCCATCTCATTGAGCAAACCAGGTCATTTGTCATCTGAGTGGGAAAATGTCTTGTTCCTCAGAAAAGGGCATGCCACTTCTTTAGTGATGACAACTTAAAAACTTACAAAACAAAGAACAATCCTGCCAGGACTCTCACTGATATAGAAATAAAACCCTGGAATTCCCCGCACACTGTTGCTTACTTTGTGTGGACACACATTGACAGCCTCCATGATGGGAAGATCACAGGTCCATCCAAGTCCATTTTGCCTGATGTGTATCCAAACAACCTGTCTCTTTTAATTTCAGGAGTGGTCCTGCCTACAGGCACACACACTTTGCTTCTTCTGTCACTTCTGTTGGGGCATGCTTCCTCGTTAGGCCTCAGGAAACAAAAGGGCTCTCAGCCGACAATTTATAGCTGCTGATCCCAGTGGATTTCCTGGGGATCAACAATTCTCCCAAATTGGAAGTAGCCAATAACTTGTAAGATACTTATACTTCAAGGCAAACACCTCATTTGTTTCAGTTGCTGGTATCTCTCCAACACCTGGAACAGCACCTAGACCCAGCACCTTGTGAATCTCCTGCAGATAATTCTGGAATGAATGACATATCACCCATGATCTGGCATTTATCACAACCTAGCTCCTATTCAATCCTACAAATTACTACAGTCTCCCATCGGCAATACACTGAAAACCATGGGGAAACGTAGGCATGAGAAACTCAAGGGTCCTGACCTAAGGCACTGTGAGGGCAAGAAGGGGAGGTACACAAGGTATTTACATAATTTTGTACAGCAAAAGTCAGACTCTAAGAAGAAGTGCTCCCCACCCCACTCCATCCCTGCCAGACTTTTACAGAGGCCAGCATCACTCTTGCAGTCTAACCAACATCTCCACCAGACAGGTATACGAATTGCCTAAAATAATGTAAGCCTGGGCAATGTCTCCATATAACTATTCAGAAAGTGGCAGAGCCTCCAGCAGCTGATGGTAGATGATCTAAGAGCCTTCGCTTGTGTAGCACAGGACATACTAACAAGGAGCACATAACTTATTTGTATTGATTCACCAGAAAACATTTGATCATATCTCCTTTCCTTCCTTTGGCTGAGAATCCATGGCCACAGTCCTGAAAAATTTATTTTTGGAAAAATATCTCTGTAAAAGTAAGTTCCTCACATATCTTAGCTATAAGCAAAAGAGTCCAGGTCAGAGAAACTTGCCAAGAAAAAGGGAAGAGGGACAGAGCAGTCCTTCTTTTGAGTTGACTCTGGTCAAAACAATCCCCCTCCATAAGAAACAGACAAGGTGTGCTTGGGAATTAAAGCCTCAATTCTGAGATCTCATAAAGGGCAGAAAGAAGTTTGGGCTTCACAATAGCCTGAGCTGGCATGAAAACGCCCAAAGTTCAGCATTGCTTTCATTCAACCTTGAAGGTTAAATAAAGAAAGGTATTTCATTCCAATAACCTTGTATTGAGCATCTACTATGTACTGGCTGTGCTTCAGATACTGGTATATGTTAAACATAATTTCTTCCCTCCAGATACTCTCTGATGGGTGAGAGAGAGGCAGGTACGCACATATTTAATTTAATGTGATTTCTGCATTAACAAGGACACTTATTGCTCCAACTCAAGGACACTGATGACTCTTTCAATCCTATGGTACGGAGACTCTTCCTATCTCAGAATATACTGGAAAACAAAGGGAAAAATCAGGAGAAATAGATTTGCACTTTAACAAGCCTGGTCAGTTCAGGCAGACACAGGGAACTTAAAAACTGAGGTTCAATGTATTCAAGGACACATAGAAGGAAGCCATGTGCTTTCAAACCACTGAATTCCTTGATGTTCCACAGACAGGTAGCAGAGACAGACTAAATTTTTAGCCAACTTGTCTGAGCAGCAAGCAGACATCTAGAAGACCCAGAAAGGAACAGAAGCCCTCCCCTGTGTCTCTAAAATCAGCACATGTTCTTTTCTTCCTGTCCCTCTCTGCAACCAACTACTACTCTTCAAGCACCAGCTCAAGCCCAGACCCCAGCAGGGAGTCTCCTTATTGCCCCAGTCCCCACTCATCTCTCCATCTGTGGCCCAGATTTCCCCATATCTCCCATCCCACTTGCTTACCTTACAATTTGACCTTCACACTCCCCTACTGAGTGGTGGGGGTCTATGTTGCTTCCTTTGAGCCTAGACAGATCTTTGTGACTGCTTCAACAAGTAGAATATAAACAGAGACTGATATTGCTGAAGGTACACAATGTGTAACATGAGGATGCAAACAACACTGCACAAACTAGACTAGAAATGCCAAGGAAATCAAAGTCATCGATACTGCTAAGCTGCTAAATCAAGTCTGACCTGAAACCATAAATCTCTAGTCTTTTCTGTCAAAAAAGTTAATAAATCTTCCTTTTGTTTCAGCCTGTGTTTCTAACTGCTCAACCTGAAATACTTCTCCCATCTTTTAAGCCTCAAATCAAAATTAATTCCTCCACAGGCCAACCCTAACTCCTCCACACAGATTACATTGTTCTTTCTTTTTGTATGACTGCTGATGCATCCTATCATTATGGAAACTATATACTGGATTATAATATTTATATTTTATCATCTAACTATACTCCGAGGTAGATATTTGAGAGCAGGTTTTAAGCTTCTTGAGATTTGTTATCAATCAATACAAAATTTATAACAAACATAACCTTACATGTATATAAGTGTAATAACTTACAGAATCAATCAATAAACAAATATAACCTGACATGCATAAGTGTTATTTATAAACATGTTAATAAATAAATATTTTTATGATGAATAGTAGCCAATTGATACATTCCAGTTAATGATAAAAATGGCAATAGGGCAGGGCTCGTGACTCAGCCTGTAACCCAGCACTTTGAGAGGCTGAGGCGAGTGGATTGCCTGAGCCCATGAGTTACCTGAGACCAGCCCAGGTAACTTGGCAAGACCTTGTCTCTACAATAAATCAAAAATTAGCTGGGCGTGGTAGCGTGCCCCTGTAGTCCCGGCTACTTCAAAGGCTAAGGTGGAAGGATCACTGGAGCCCAGCAAGTCAATGCCGGGGTAGCTATGAGTGTGCCTTGCACTTCAACCTGGGCAACAGTGAGACTCCAACTCAAAAAAAAAAAAAAGACAATAGAACTGGAAGTCAACATTTGTATCCGTGAATTTATTTAACCTCACAACAATCCTATGAGATGTGTCTAGTATTGTCCCCTTTTATTTCAAGGATGAACTTGAGCCGAGCTCTGTGGCTCAGCCTATAATCCCACGCCTTTGGGAGGCTGAAGTGAGTGGATTGCCTGAGCCCGCGGGTCAAGACCCACATGGG
>NW_006950467.1:0-711 GCF_000164805.1 Carlito syrichta | reverse complement strand
AAACAAAATTTTACTGAGTGTATCTAAGGCATACAACATGATTTTATAGGTTCCATATAGACAGTAAAATGGTTACTGTAGTGAAGTAAACTCACATATTCCTCATTTCACATAGTTGCCCATTTTGTAGGGGGGTAAGAGCTGTTAAAATCTGCTCATTTAGCATAAATCCCATGTGCATACTTTTATTTCCTATTGTTATCCTCTTGTACATTAGATCTCTAGGCTTGACTCCTAAATATTTGCTATTTTGTATCCTGTGACCTACATCTCCCTGTCCCAATCCCATTATGCTGGACCTCTGTGTAACCTCTGTTTGGTTCTCTCTGTATATTTTATTTATTTATTTATTTATTTGTTTGTTTGTTTGTTTATTTATTTATTTATTTTAGAGTCTTCATATAAGTGACATCATACAATATTTTTTGTTCTTTATCTGGCTTAATTTACTCAATGTAATGTCCTCCATATTGTGTCAAATGGCAACTTTTTTTTTCCTTTTTAGAGTTGAATAATATTCCACTTTTTATATGCACCACAGTTTTTTGTCTATTCATTAGACTATGAAGACTTAGGTTGTTTCCATATTTTGGCTATTGTAAATAATGCTGAAATGAACATGAGAGTGCAATTATCCTTACAAGGTGGTGATTTTATTTCTCTTAGGTATATTCCCAGAAGATGGATTGATGGGTAATATGATATTTCTAA
>NW_006950466.1:0-727 GCF_000164805.1 Carlito syrichta | reverse complement strand
GGGTCGGGTCTGTGGTGGCCGAGAAATGTGCCACTGCACTCCAGTCTGGGCAACGGAGTGAGACTCCAACTCAAAATTTAAAAAAAGCAGTTCAACTCTACCCACAGTGATATACAAATTTAATGTAATTCCTATGAAAATTTCAGTGATACTTTTCTTTGAGAAAATATTTTAAAATCTAAATTTCCATAGAATCTCACGGGACTATAAACATTAGCCATAAAGGATAAAATAAAGCTTTTACACCTCCTGATTTTAAAAACATGACAGGTTACAGAAATAGTAATATGTGGTACTGGCACTCAGACAGGTAAAGGTTGGGCACTTGTAACCTGAGGAAAAATAACAGGATGGTTTTTTTTGCAAAAGTAAGAAGATGAGAGGGTGGATAGTGAGAATCCAGTTGTCCAGAGAACTGGGCCGTGGCCAGCTGCCAATTAGAACATAACTCCCAGAGCCACGACATCATGGGGGCTGTATAGGGAACGACAGTTAAAGTAGGCTCCAGGCCAAAGAGTTCCCGAGCTCGGCGCCGACCTCTGGGGATAAGGAGGGCGACGGACTCATAGTATGGGGTAACTGTGTGTCATCGGAAGGCTGGCAAATGCAGCCATCCCACAGGTCCTTGCTGCCAAAGAACTCCTGTGGGTAAGTAAGATGTAGGCAATATTAGCAATGACCAAGGTTCAGTACCAGAGATGCGAGAGGCCTGCTGCGCAGAGATTGC
>NW_006950465.1:0-728 GCF_000164805.1 Carlito syrichta | reverse complement strand
CCCTAAACAGGTTTCCACTACTGCCAAGCACTTTCTTACAGCACTATAAGTGATCCAGTTCACCTCATGAATGAGAATATATGGAACGCTGTTCTTTGGGTCTGTAAGAAATCACTGAAAATGACCTACCTCATATCCCTAAAACGTTCTGCAAAATCCTTCTATCTGTCCTTTTTTATGGCTGCATAATATTCCACTGTGTATATCCCTCATTTATTTTACCCATTCCAGCTTTGATGGGCAACATGTTTGTACCATTTTTTTTTTGCAATTGTGATTAGAGCTGCAAAAAAACATAGGGTTGCAGGTATATTTTTGGTAAAATGATTTGAGTTCCTCCAGGTACATTTTCTACAGAGGAATTTCTGAGTCACATGGTAGGTCAAGATCTAGTCCCTATACAAGCCACCACACTGTTTTCCAAAGATGTTGCTCTACTTTTCAATCCACATGCAGTGTAGAAGCATTTATTTCTTCCCAAATCTTTACCTGCATCTGTTATTGTTTATTTTATTAATGATGTCCGGTCTTACAGAGGTTATGTGATATTGCAAAATGGTTTCATTTGTATTTCTTTGATGATGAGTGAGGCTGAGCAATTTTCATGTGTCTGCTGGCTGCCCATATCTCTTCTTATTAAAATGTCCAATCACGAATTTTGCTCACTTTTCAAAGGGAATGGTTGTCTGATTTTTCTGAGTGTTTGAGTCTCTTGTAGATCCTAGATA
>NW_006950464.1:0-4262 GCF_000164805.1 Carlito syrichta | reverse complement strand
CTCGACTGCTGGGCTCTGGCGATCCTTCCGCCTCAGCCTTCCAAGTAGCTGGACTACAGGTGCGCGCTACTATGCCCGGCTAATTTTTTGATTTTATTGTAGAGATGAGGTCTCGCCTGCCCCACGTGGGTCTTGAACCCACGGGCTCAGGCAATCCACTCACTTCAGCCTCCCAAAGGCACGGGATTATAGGCTGAGCCACAGAGCTCGGCTCAAGTTCATCCTTGAGATAAAAGGGGACAATACTAGACACATCTCATAGGATTGTTGTGAGGTTAAATAAATTCAAGGATACAAATGTTGACTTCCAGTTCTATTGTCTTTTTTTTTTTTTTTTTGAGTTGGAGTCTCACTGTTGCCCAGGTTGAAGTGCAAGGCACACTCATAGCTACCCCAGCATTGACTTGCTGGGCTCCAGTGATCCTTCCACCTTAGCCTTTGAAGTAGCCGCGGCACGCTACCACGCCCAGCTAATTTTGGATTTATTATAGAGACAAGGTCTTGCCGAGTTACCTGGGCTGGTCTCAGGTAACTCATGGGCTCAGGCAATCCACTCGCCTCAGCCTCTCAAAGTGCTGGGTTACAGGCTGAGTCACGAGCCCCGCCCTATTGCCATTTTTATCATTAACTGGAATGTATCAATTGGCTACTATTCATCATAAAAATATTTATTTATTAACAGATGTTTATAAATAACACTTATGCACGTCAGGTTATATTTGTTTATTGATTGATTCTGTAAGTTATTACACTTATATACATGTAAGGTTATGTTTGTTATAAATTATGTATTGATTGATAACAAATCTCAAGAAGCTTAAAACCTGCTCTCAAATATCTACCTCGGAGTATAGTTAGATGATAAAATATAAATATTATAATCCAGTATATAGTTTCCATAATGATAGGATGCATCAGCAGTCATACAAAAAGAAAGAACAATGTAATCTGTGTGGAGGAGTTAGGGTTGGCCTGTGGAGGAATTAATTTTGATTTGAGGCTTAAAAGATGGGAGAAGTATTTCAGGTTGAGCAGTTAGAAACACAGGCTGAAACAAAAGGAAGATTTATTAACTTTTTTGACAGAAAAGACTAGAGATTTATGGTTTCAGGTCAGACTTGATTTAGCAGCTTAGCAGTATCGATGACTTTGATTTCCTTGGCATTTCTAGTCTAGTTTGTGCAGTGTTGTTTGCATCCTCATGTTACACATTGTGTACCTTCAGCAATATCAGTCTCTGTTTATATTCTACTTGTTGAAGCAGTCACAAAGATCTGTCTAGGCTCAAAGGAAGCAACATAGACCCCCACCACTCAGTAGGGGAGTGTGAAGGTCAAATTGTAAGGTAAGCAAGTGGGATGGGAGATATGGGGAAATCTGGGCCACAGATGGAGAGATGAGTGGGGACTGGGGCAATAAGGAGACTCCCTGCTGGGGTCTGGGCTTGAGCTGGTGCTTGAAGAGTAGTAGTTGGTTGCAGAGAGGGACAGGAAGAAAAGAACATGTGCTGATTTTAGAGACACAGGGGAGGGCTTCTGTTCCTTTCTGGGTCTTCTAGATGTCTGCTTGCTGCTCAGACAAGTTGGCTAAAAATTTAGTCTGTCTCTGCTACCTGTCTGTGGAACATCAAGGAATTCAGTGGTTTGAAAGCACATGGCTTCCTTCTATGTGTCCTTGAATACATTGAACCTCAGTTTTTAAGTTCCCTGTGTCTGCCTGAACTGACCAGGCTTGTTAAAGTGCAAATCTATTTCTCCTGATTTTTCCCTTTGTTTTCCAGTATATTCTGAGATAGGAAGAGTCTCCGTACCATAGGATTGAAAGAGTCATCAGTGTCCTTGAGTTGGAGCAATAAGTGTCCTTGTTAATGCAGAAATCACATTAAATTAAATATGTGCGTACCTGCCTCTCTCTCACCCATCAGAGAGTATCTGGAGGGAAGAAATTATGTTTAACATATACCAGTATCTGAAGCACAGCCAGTACATAGTAGATGCTCAATACAAGGTTATTGGAATGAAATACCTTTCTTTATTTAACCTTCAAGGTTGAATGAAAGCAATGCTGAACTTTGGGCGTTTTCATGCCAGCTCAGGCTATTGTGAAGCCCAAACTTCTTTCTGCCCTTTATGAGATCTCAGAATTGAGGCTTTAATTCCCAAGCACACCTTGTCTGTTTCTTATGGAGGGGGATTGTTTTGACCAGAGTCAACTCAAAAGAAGGACTGCTCTGTCCCTCTTCCCTTTTTCTTGGCAAGTTTCTCTGACCTGGACTCTTTTGCTTATAGCTAAGATATGTGAGGAACTTACTTTTACAGAGATATTTTTCCAAAAATAAATTTTTCAGGACTGTGGCCATGGATTCTCAGCCAAAGGAAGGAAAGGAGATATGATCAAATGTTTTCTTGGTGAAATCAATACAAAATAAGTTATGTGCTCCTTGTTAGATATGTCCTGTGCTACACAAGCGAAGGCTTTTTAGATCATCTATCATCAGCTGCTGGAGGCTCTGCCACTTTTCTGAATAGTTATATGGAGACATTCCCCAGGCTTACATTATTTTAGGCAATTCGTATACCTGTCTGGTGGAGATGTTGGTTAGACTGCAAGAGTGATGCTGGCCTCTGTAAAAGTCTGGCAGGGATGGAGTGGGATGGGGAGCACTTCTTCTTAGAGTCTGACTTTTGCTGTACAAAATTATGTAAATACCTTGTGTACCTCCCCTTCTTGCCCTCACAGTGCCTTAGGTCAGGACCCTTGAGTTTCTCATGCCTACGTTTCCCCATGGTTTTCAGTGTATTGCCGATGGGAGACTGTAGTAATTTGTAGGATTGAATAGGAGCTAGGTTGTGATAAATGCCAGATCATGGGTGATATGTCATTCATTCCAGAATTATCTGCAGGAGATTCACAAGGTGCTGGGTCTAGGTGCTGTTCCAGGTGTTGGAGAGATACCAGCAACTGAAACAAATGAGGTGTTTGCCTTGAAGTATAAGTATCTTACAAGTTATTGGCTACTTCCAATTTGGGAGAATTGTTGATCCCCAGGAAATCCACTGGGATCAGCAGCTATAAATTGTCGGCTGAGAGCCCTTTTGTTTCCTGAGGCCTAACGAGGAAGCATGCCCCAACAGAAGTGACAGAAGAAGCAAAGTGTGTGTGCCTGTAGGCAGGACCACTCCTGAAATTAAAAGAGACAGGTTGTTTGGATACACATCAGGCAAAATGGACTTGGATGGACCTGTGATCTTCCCATCATGGAGGCTGTCAATTTGTGTCCACACAAAGTAAGCAACAGTGTGCGGGGAATTCCAGGGTTTTATTTCTATATCAGTGAGAGTCCTGGCAGGATTGTTTTTTGTTTTGTAAGTTTTAAGTTGTCATCACTAAAGAAGTGGCATGCCCTTTCTGAGGAACAAGACATTTTCCCACTCAGATGACAAATGACCTGGTTTGCTCAACGAGATGGGGAAGGAAGGGGTTTGATATATGCTGAGGGCTTACTGTGTGCTAATGAATCCTCACAACAACCCAATGAAGGGGGGGAGTGGTGTTGGCTTATTTCAGATGAGAAGACTCAGTAGGGTGTAAGACTCATGCCTAAGGTCAAACTAAGTGGAAGAGCCTGGGTTCGATACCAAGATTGTCTGGTTTAAAGATTTTGTTCTTTTCCTAAAGAAATAGGTTGCTTGTACTTATTACTGCTTATTTATTGGTTATTGATTATATTTTCGTCTATGTTTGTGATCATTTTTGGAGACTTTGATTTAGTGGCTTTGGGGCCACTGTTCTATGTCTCATGACTCATATCTGTGTCTGCCCTTGGCCTTCTCTGAGGGAGGGGGTGGTGTTTGGATCAGTGGAGTGATGGGCAGGAAGGTATAGTGACCTTTGGAACTGATTAACTGTTGTCCTGGTGAGCTGTCACCATGGAATATCGAAATTGGCAGGGAATTCTTGAACCATTTTACCCCACCCCTATTGCTTGGCTACATGCTACCTAAATAATTTCCAAGAGATGACTGTCTTTTTCACTTTCAAAGTCCCTTAGGGAATGAGAGTGAATAAATTTTTAGTTCATTTTTAATGACTCATTACACAAAGCCAGAATAACCCCACACAATACAACAGTCTTTTTTTTTTTTCACAAGCAGTGCATTTTCATTTCCTTGATCTGTCACTTGCTTTATTTAGTTACTAAATTTTGTGAAGTTCTTTCTCTTTCTTTCTCTCTTTCTCTCTCTTTCTCTTCTCTTTCCCTT
>NW_006950463.1:0-920 GCF_000164805.1 Carlito syrichta | reverse complement strand
GAACTAAACAAAATGCCATTTCTTAAAAAAAAAATATTAAAACCTTGAACTTCAGAAAACTGAAGTCATTCTTCATGTTTCTTTACACTCTGTTTTGTTTTGGGTATTTTTTGTGTGTGTCTGTTTTCTAATATAAACCTAATGAAATTTTACATTAGATGCTACATGATCTAGCCACTATTAATATGTCTTGTGACATTCTGAGTCAGTCATGTCAGAAAGCAGCAACAACCATAGAAAACATTACATCTAACCATAAACAAACATAAACAAAATGCAAGACACAAAACCCTAAGTTTCTATATGCTTCAGGAACTTATCTGATTTATTCTATCACCCACCCATTTAAAATGCCATGTTATTCCCTAGCAAGCATGTTAAACTAGAGAGGCCCATACTATGGAGGGTAGAATGAGGTTGGAGAAATAAATCCCAGATTGTATTTATTTCTTATTACAGAGCTCAGCATTTTTATGTTCCCTCATCAACAAAAAGACTCCCCCCTACACACCCTTGGTGCTTTCTATTTATGTTCACCTGCTACTCAATTAGTACCCCATCAAAGTGCACACTTGCAAGGGGTTTATTGTCAGACCACTGCACTGCAGCCCTTAACCCTCTATCTCACCTACATTACACATGGAGTTAAAAACATTCCATGTGTAATGTGCTTAGATTGTGCTTAGAAAACATGTCTTTTTATTTGGTGTTTGTGTAAGGTTTTCCTTGTGCACATTACCCTGAGTGTTCATAAAGTTATAACTGTATCTACACGTGTTTGACATTTATTACCTTCTATAGGACTATAAAACACACTTTTCTCTTTTAACTACATCTACTGACATGTTACATAAAATAAACTTTAAATATTACCCATAAATTAATTAGCATTTTTCCTCTATTAGCAAAAGCAGATGAAG
>NW_006950462.1:0-963 GCF_000164805.1 Carlito syrichta | reverse complement strand
TCAATCCCAAAATAATTCAGGGCCTCTTGCTAAGGCCAAACACGAATCAGGGTTTTTGATGCATGAATCTGGGGAAATGGAGTCTCATATACAGGCAATTACACGGCATTTTGCTAAGAAAGTATAAGGAATCTGGATTACAAGTGTTCTCAATACCAAAAAAGTACAGGCGGCCTTGCTAAGGGCTAAACAAGATTCAGGGATTCGAAGCAGGAATGAGGGTAATAGTACTCATTACAGGAAACTCCGCGCCCTCTTGATAAGGAAAAATTAGGAATCTGTTTTACATGGTTCGTCAATCAAAAAATCTACATGGTGTGTTGCTAAGGGCAGGGCAACAATCAGCGTTTCAAAACAGGAATCCGGGGAACGGCAGTCCTCATATACAGGACACTGCATGAGCTGTAGCAAAGGAAGAATAAGGAATCTGTGTTTCAAGAGTCCTCAATCCGAAAAAATTCTCAGGTCGTCTTGCTACGGGACAAACAACAAGCAGGGCTTCAAGCTCCCCTCATGTTTTGGAGCTATTTAGCATGTGGATATTACGAATCAGTCAATTCAGGACTCCGGCATATTCTGGTCCTCTTGATAGTTGTAAACGGGTGTCTGGCACTGCAATTCATTTAGGGTCCTCGGGAAAACTAAGGTCAGATTCCAGGACAAAAAGGATCATCTTGCCATATGTGGATGTAACTCTGGTGTTAAGATGAACCTTGTAATTTTCAAACTTCCGTTTGTCATTTTATTTTGAGAAGGGTCGAGGGTTTTGCAGTTGGCCAATGTTTCGTAAGTATTTTTAAAGGTAACAGGAAATCATGGATCCCCGTCCCTAGAAAACTTCTGGGCATCTGTCTTTTTGTATACAGAGTTTTGGAATCCATATCGACAGGGAAAATCAGGGCTTATTGCTGAGAATGAAAATGGAATCCGGATTCTTGGAGTTCTCATTCACAGAGTCTACAG
>NW_006950461.1:0-4760 GCF_000164805.1 Carlito syrichta | reverse complement strand
AGGAGTAGGCTGCGATGATGGGGTCCCCAGCCTACCGGGGGCGAGAGTCAGAGACCCACTGCAGATCTCCCTTGCAGAGGGCTTCAGACACCGGGTTGCCAGGTCGCCATCTTGCCGCCGGATCCCAAGGATACATTTTTAATTTTATAAAACTGGAAATTATAATGTATATAAGGATATATATATAGAGAGAGATGTATCTTACATTTTCACAAATCTTACAGTTTACCAGGTTACTAAGCCTTTGAGGACTTGAATTTTTAATAACTGGATAGTATCCTGTTATTTAAAGTTCCCAGATTTTATTATTGTCCTCCTTTTGTCAAGTGATTGTTATTTGCTGATTTTTTACTTTTATAACAGTGAAGATCGTTCTTGCACATTAGACTAGTGTTTGCAGATTTTTAGGGTAAATTACTGTAAGTAAAATTATTGGGTCAAATATATACATTTTAGTAAACATTGCCAGAATACTTTTAAAAAGTTGACTCCATTTTATAATTCCTCTAGAAGTGAGAGTGTCTGTTCCAATGTACTCTACTAACACTAAGTATTACTCTTTTTTTTTTTTGAGTCGGGATCTCACTCTGTCACCCAGGCTGGAGTGCAGTGGCACGCTCACGGCCACCACAGCCTCAACCTGCTGGACTCTGGTGATCCTTTTGCTTCAGCCTTACAAGCAGCTGGAACTACAAGCATGCACCACCATAACTGGCTAATTTTTTGATTTATTGTAGAGATGAGGTCTCACCAAGTTCCCTGGGCTGGTCTTGAACCCATGGGCTCAGGCAGTCCTCTCACCTCGGCCTCTTAAAGTGCTGGGATTATAGGCGTGAACCACTGTGCCTGGCCAAGTATTACTCTTAAAAATATTTTTGAGATTCATAGATTAAAACATAGTCTCTCATTTTAATTTTTATTTCTTTGATTACCTGAGAAATTGAACATTTCCATATAATTGTTACTTATATTTATTGCTATTTTGGCATATTCTGCACTCTAGAAGGCAGTTCTCTTTATAGGCAGGCTTCTTCATGAGCACGAATGATGGGGTCATCACAGTTTCCAACCAGGCAGAGGGACAGCCACCCTGTGGATTTGTTGATTAAATCAGTGTCTTATGCACATCTGTCATAACTTTCTGTTCGTTATTAATTCTTTCCCTGACACTTACTGATTATGGTGCTAGTATAGTTGAATAAGCCCCTAAGAAAACTAGCAGTTGGAATAGTTTTTCTTATCATGAATTTACAAATTCATTAGTGTCACAACTGAAAGCTTTGTGTTTTCGTTTATTAAGTTAACTACTACTGTCTGCTTTTTCACATTCTCTGACCTGAGGAAGACTGTGAGAGATCAAGTTTATTTAGGCAAAACCTAACCAAACTAGGCTGGAAGAGGCAGTAGAGAAGTGCAGAATATGGCCTTATCCAGCCTAGTTAACTTAATGAGGGTTTGCCTAAAGGCAGAAAATAAACTGGTGAGAAGATGCTTCTCTGGTTTGAGAGACTTTTAAAATTCATTGTGGTAACATGAGAACATGAGTATATCATGATTGTTCTTTTCTCCTCTGAGAAAACACATTATTTGGCACCCTCTCTTGCTAATCTTCAACTGATCTGTCCCTGTCTAATAAAATACTGAGTCTGTAACGGTGGTGACTTCAGTAAGACTTGTAACTTCAGCATCACAATGTATGCTGTGGGAGGAAGACTCCAGCTTTTTCCTCTTCTACCAATTGAGGCACTCTTCTCTGGTAAGTGTTGAAAGGTAGGGAAGGTAGCTAAGAGGAAACAATTCCTCATTTGAGCCTTGAATTTGTAAACGATTAAGTAATACATATTAAGTCAACTTTATTTCAGATCCAGACTGAAAAAGATAACAGATTTCCAGAGCATTCTTTCCCATGGATTAGTTGGTGGACATCTCCAGTGTTTCCTATACGTCAGGGTCTAATAACTGCGACAGTTTTCCCTAGCCTTTTTCACCTAAGTGATATTTTAAAATGTTCTTTCTGTCTAATGTAAAATTTATAATTTTTTAACTGGACAATTTAAAAAGTAGCAAAATATTAAAATAACTCACTTTTTAGACTTTTAGAAGTTTCTTATTCCTTGAAAACTCTACAACTGACACAATGGCCGTATCACTTTGCTTTTTAACCCCTTAAAGAAAGGCATGGTTTTATGAAGTATGGTCTCAGGTTGAATAAAACCTCAGGTTTTTTTGCAGTTACCATTAAATCCTAAAGTACTTTCCTAATTCACAGTATAGGCTTGATAATGTTAATAGCAGCAAAATCATGTTCCATTAAGTGAGCATAACTACTTAACCATTCCCTATTATAGGATGTGTTCATAGCTTCGAATTCATTGTATTCATAGTATTCATTGAAGCTATATTTATAAGACATTCATTCATAGAAGCATCAAATATTTAAAAGTGAAAAGCAGATTTAAGTGGAAGGAAATGGCAAAAAGCTGTGTAATCATCTAAAACAGCTCACTTAGTCATAGCTGAAAATGTTCTGTAACTTGGGAGGGGAAAAGATTCCCACTTTTAATATTTCATGTTTATAGGTAAGGATTTGAAAAGCTAGAACTGAAATCCCACTTAAGGCAGGAGCTAGGGCTGTCCCTGTTTCAGTTTGGAGCCCTAGGTGTACCATGCCCTTGGGAGGGAGACCAGGAGCCTCCTCCCTCCGGGCTTGCTCCTTGGGCCTGAGGTGGGCAAAGTCCAGAGGAAGAAAACCTGCTTCCCTATTATGTATATGATTCATCTTTATTATGTATGTGATCTTGGCCAAGTCACTATATTTATCTGAGCTACTTCCATCTTATATAAAAATAGAGATATTAGATCAGACCATGTCTAAGAAGCTTGGCAACATGATTTACTTCTGTGATTTATTTGTAGACAGCCTGTCTGCTCAAAACTGCTCTGAGTGGCCTGGGATTTTGGGAAATTAATATGACCTACTGGGTGGAAGAAACTTAATTCTGATGAGGGTGGAGATGGACAGAAGGCCCTCATGTTTAATGTTGCTTTAAAACATGTATGTGCCGTTCCTGACATTTCATGTCTACTGTTTAAAACAGCCTATCTTTCTGAATTAGAAATCTAGCCGTAAGTAGAAAGACATAATTCAAGTGATATCTTAGTGGATATCTGTGACATTTTCTGTTGATTTCATTTTATCCTACTGAGGAGTCAATCCCTGGCCACCCAGGATCTGTCATTTGCATTTATAACATTAGTGATGAAATTAGGGGTATTGGTACATGAAGCAGGCACTTGGGTAGCTAACAAGGTCTCAAAAGCTTGAGTTATTGTAATTCATGGACGAGCTATTATATAGACTACAAGTACTGTAACTCAAGTTTCCAGTTCAGTCCTTATTTCCAAAGGAAACTTCTCTCATGATATAAAAATATGCAGATCTGCATTTCTTAGCCCTCTCAAAACTCATGTCCCTCCTGATACCTCAGTGCCATTTTTTCTTTTTCCTCATCCCGCCACCCACTACCCTACCCCTTAGACACACACACACACACACACACACACACACACACACACCACCAGATGCTGGTAGCCAGGTTGATAACCATTCGTACAAATAGGAGAATACTAGATTCATTCATTTCATGGCAAACTCAATTGTCATCTCAGATCAACCCCTTACTATCCTTGGGGTCTTGGATAATTTATCAAATATTTGTTTTCTGTTCTGAAAAATGAGGGCCTTGGATAGCGAATCTCCAAGATTCATACAATTATACTTTCAGAAGAGAAAGGCGTGATGCATAAATAAAAGCAGAACTGGCCCCAGGCAGCTGGAAAAGCAAGGCATGCTGCTTGTTTGTGGAATGCCTGCCTCCCTTTCTGCACATCTCATCACTTACTCGTCCAGCGTCTGGCACCAGTGGACTCCACTGCTACTGCGGCCTGGCCCCTGCCAGCAGCAGGTGTGCAGTCTCAAGCCAGTTCCTCAGCCAGTTCTCCCACCTGCCGTGTTCATATTCTAGCCGTGTTCATATTCTAACCATCCTGCAGCACGCAGGTTAAATGCCTTATGCATAAGCTGCATGAATCCCCTCGTCTACCTTAATCTCTTCTATCTACTAACTTCTATAGAACTTATCCCGTTTTTTAAATTCTATAGCATTTATCCTATTTTAAAAATAATGAGCATGTTTTCCTCTTTTGTAGATACTATCATTTCCTTTACTGGATTCTAGTTCTTCTGAGAACATAATTTGTATCCCAATATCTGGTATGTCTTTTGAATGAATGATTTTGTAAGTGAATATGTGAATTAACTCATTATATTCTCATTTGGTACTGTGTTGCTCAAAGTAGACCCTCCATAACTGCTTTTCTCATCATTCCTGTATGCCCTTTTAGTTAACTATCTTCTTCATTTCTGATTAATTAATGAAGAAGTGATTAGTGGCTGATAGTATGATATATTGTCCCTCAAAAAGGAATGTCTTTAGCCGGGCTCGGTGGCTCAGCCTGTAATCCCGCACCTTTGGGAGGCTGAGGTGAGTGGATTGTCTGAGCCCGTGGGTTCGAGACCCGCCTGGGCAGGCGAGACCTCATCTCTACAATAAATCAAAAAATTAGCAGGGCGTGGTAGCACGTGCCTGTAATTCCGGCTACTCGGAAGGCTGAGGCGGAAGGATCACTGGAGCCCAGCAGGTCGAGGCTGTGGTGGCCGGTGGTGGCCACTACACTCCAGTCTGGGCGACAGAGTAAGA
>NW_006950460.1:0-10975 GCF_000164805.1 Carlito syrichta | reverse complement strand
GGTGTTGGCTCACTTCACAACTAGCTTAAAGTTACATGATATCCACACATGATTGTAACAGGACTATAAAAGTAATTACTACCACCCACAGAGGCATAGCAACTAACAGGAAGTTGCACCTCTTTCTTGAGCAAGAGGGAAAGCATCCTCATGGTATATGACGTCATTGCATTGTATTAGGCAGAATCACAATGTTAAATATGAACGTAACAGTGAAAAAAGATGCTCGCAGTAGCCAAAGAGGTACACTGTGCTCTTGACTCTGAGCCCACAGTCCTGCCTATGGACTGCCTATGCAAGTAACCAGGGCCCTGCAAATTGCATTTCTAAGACTCTCCTATTAGTCGGCTTCCAGGTTGACACTAGTGGGGACTGTTGGAGGATGGAAAAGCTGCTCGTCATGCATCTATTATCAGGTGACAGCATATCAGAGGCAAAAGAGCTGACGGAAGCCAAAGCACTGGTGATGGGTTTCAGTGACCCAAGTGTGCAGGATCCTGGGTTCTTCTCATGTATCTCAGAACACACAGGGGGAATCTGAGTGGCAGAAACCGGTTGGGAAAGACCTTCAGCTTCTAGTACTGTTTCCTTTCCACCTATGCAGTGTGAGATCGATCCTGCAGTTAGCAATCATTGAACAATGTTAATGTTGCCTTTCACTTTCTATTTTTAATTTTAATTTTAAAGAGTGGGGTACAATTCAGGGTTAGGCATAAAAATAGTCATTATATGGTAACATTTGGACCTCACTTTTTTCCACACGTCACCTGGTTTGAGATCAGGTACCCTTATTGATGAAGTGTGCCCTCCCACTTCCTCCCCGGCAGTTTTCCACTACTGCTAACCCCTTTCTTAGGGTATTATGATAATTGCTCAGGGTCTGCTTATGCATGAGAACATGTGGTATTCAGTTCTTTGTTTCTGTGATAGATCACTGAGTATTATACATTCTTTTTTTTTGAGTTGGAGTCTCACTCTGTCGCTCAGACTGGAGTGCAGTGGCCGCTCCCAGCCACCACAACCTCGCCTGCTGGGCTCCGGCGATCCTTCTGCCTCAGTCTTCCGAGTAGCTGAAACTACAGGCACGCGCTACCAGCCGGCTAATTCTTTGATTTATTGTAGAGATGAGGTCTCACCAAGTTGCCCAGGTGGGTCTCGAACCCGCAGGCTCAGGCAATCCACTCACCTCAGCCTCCCAAAGGCTCGGGATTACAGGCTGAGCCACCGAGCCCGGCCTATACATTCTAAATCCATTCAGGTTGCTGCAAAGTTCATAATTTTGTCCTTCTTTATGGATGCATAATATTCCATCGTTTATATGTACCACATTTTTTAAATCAAGTCTACTTTTGGTGGGCAGCATGGTTGGTTCCATGTTTTTACTATTATAAATAGAGTTGCAATAAACTTGCATGCACAGGTATTTTGTAGAAAGATTTGGGTTCCCCCAGGTATACTCCCAGAAGAGGGATTGCTGGATTGTATTGTATGGGAGGTCAATTTTTAGATCTTTTAGGAATCGCCACACTGTTTTACAGAGTTTGCACTTTCTTGCTTCTCTAGCCTTTCCAGCACTCTTGTAATCAATTCCTGCATTCAATCTTTTCCGCCTGGGCAGTGAGACCTCATCTCTACAATAAATCAAAAAACCAGTCGGGCGTGGTAGCGCATGCCTGTAATTCCAGCTACTTGGAAGGCGGAGGCAGAAGGATCGCTGGAGCCCAGCAGGTCGAGGCTGCGGTGGCTGGGAGCGGCCACTGCACTCCAGTCTGGGTGACAGAGTGAGACTCCAACTCAAAAAAAAAAAAGAAATATTAGAGTCAAAGACCCTGACTGACACAGAATAGGATAGGAGATAGGTGTACAAGGAAACCAAGGACAGTGTGGGTTCTGGAAGTCAAGTGAAAAAAAATATTTCAAGGAGAAGGACGTGATCAGTTCCCTGTAAAGAAAAATGCTGTTGATAGTTTGCTTATAAGAAATATTGAGAATAAACCATTAAATTAAGTTACTAGATCACTTCAAAGGCCTTTAAAAAACTCATTCACTTAATTTCTGATCCTTATCCTTCTTCAATCTTTACACCATGACTTATCTAAAGTAGAGTTCAAGTCTTATTATCCATTGCCAATGATGCTTTAGTGGCTTCTCATTGCCTTTAGAATATAGCTAAGTTCCAGTCTTGACTAACCAAAGAAAGTCTATGTGCATATAGAGAATTTTGGAATTAATGATACATGATTGAACCATTCCATACAAATGTGACTGAGAAAAGAATGGCTGCCAGTAGAGCGACTAACTATTCTATATTCTCAATGAGGTAGAAGAAATAAAAACAAGTATTTAAAAAATAAAACCCTTTTTGTGTAGTGGTTTGAGTTCCTCTGGGTATATTCCCAGATGGGGGATAGCTGGGTCAGGTACCTGTGCACGCATGTTTATTGCAACACTATTCACAACAGCAAAAACACGGAACCAACTGAGTTGTCCATCAAAAGTGGAGTGGATTTTTAAAATGTAGTACATATACATGATTGAATATTATGCAGCCATAAAGAAGGACAAAATTATGAACTTCACAGCAACTTCAATGTATTTAAAGTCTATCATGCTCAGGAATCTATAACAGAAACAAAGAACTGAGTACCATGTATTCTCATCATAAGTGGATCCTGGAAATTTATCATAATACTACATGAAAGAGATTGGCAGTAGGGGGACACTGACAGAAGAGGGAGGAAGCGGGGAGCACATAACATCAATAAGAGTACCTGATCCCAAACCAGGCAAAGTGAAGACCAGTGGAAAGCCCAAACTTCACCTGTATGATGACCACTTATGTACGTAATCCTGAATTGTACTCCACATTCCTTAAATTAAAAAAAAAAATTAAAAAGAAGAATATAGTCAAATTCCTCAGCAGGTCATCAAAGGTCTTTCTCAACCTAACTTCAATGGACTTTTAAACTCTTCTAGAGCCACTTTCCCAAATGGCCACTACATTCCAGCCACACTGGAATGCCTGTTTCTCCCTTTCCATTCTCCCCACCTGTGCACATGCTCTTCTCTCTCCACTGAAAGCCCTTGTCTACCAGACTTTGTCCTTGCCATTCCAGGCACAGCTCAAATAGCATCTGCACTTTGATGTCTCACTTGTCCTCCAAGAAAGAATTAATTTTTCCTTAATCTGTGATCCCCTACCTTGTTGCACATAACTTCAATTCTGCTATTCACCAGACTATAATTTTTTTCTTCATTTTAAAGATGTGGGGTACAACTATAATTTTTTATTTGCATATGTGCCTCTCCCACTAGGTTATATGCCCCTTCAGGACAGGGACCTATTTTTCTCATTATTATACTCCAGGAGCATTAGGAAATGTTTCATTGATATTAAATATATTAACCAACAGAAATACAGCACATTTGCTGAACTGAAACTGTGTCAGAGGCATTCAAAGGAGATAATGAGTCTGTGCTGGAGTGATCAAGACACCCTCACAGAAGATAAGGGACTCCAGTGAGATACTAAAAAACAGGAGAAAACAGAGAGAGAGAGAGAGAAATTCTCAACCCTCTCCTTATTGGGAGCATTGTATTTCAAGGATGTCTTCTCCTTAGATAAGATAGTCTGCCAATCATCTCCAAAAGGGAAAGTCCAAGATGGCTTGTGAAAGAATTTCAATACCCACAAGTGGGTAAGAGAAAAGGAATATGGGGGCAGGGAGGGAAGATAAGAAAAGCAATCTCCTGAAATATGACTGTAGTAAGTTTTAAAAAGTTGTTATTCCCTAAGGACTTCTACAGAAGACCAAGGTACTGGTTTTACTATGCTTCACTTGACTGTACTTCACAGACACCATGTTTTTCACAAGTTGAAGGTTTGTGGCAACCCTGTGTCCCACAAGTCTATCGGCACCATTTTTCCAATAGCATGTACCCATATCATATTTCTGAGTCACATTGAAAAAATATCACAATATTTAGAACTTTCTCATTATTATGGTATCAGTTATGGTGACCTGTGATGAGCAACCTTTGATATTGCTATTGTAATTTTTGTAAAGTACCACAAACTGTGCCCATATAAAGCAGCCAACTTAATTCATAAATGGTTGTGCTCTGACTGCTCCTCTGAACAGCCTCAGTCCCTTCTTTCCCAACCCTCAGGCCTTTCTATTGCCAGAGATACAACAATATTGAAATTATGCCAACTAATAACCCTGCAGTGGCCTTTAAGCATTCAAGTGAAAGGAAGAGTCACACATATCTCACTTTGAATCAAAAAGCAGAAATGAGTAAGCTTAAGAAGAAAGGCATCGTGAAAGCCAAGACAAGATGAAAGCTATGACTCTTGTGCCAGACAGTTAGCCAATTTGTAAATGCAAAGGAAAAATTATTGGAGGAAATTAAAAGTGCTACTCTAGTGAACACACAAATGATAAGCAATTGAAAAATTATCTTGCTGATAAAGTGAAAGCTTGAGTGGTCTGGATAGAAGATCAAACCAACCACAATGTTCCTTTAAGCCAAAGCCTAATACAGAGCAAGGTCCTAAGTATGTTCAATTACATGAAGGCTGAGAGAGGTGAGGAACCTGCAGGAAAGAGGTCTGAAGGTAGTCGAGGTTGGTCCATGGGGCTTAAAAAAACAAGCTATCTCCATAACATAAAACTGCCAAGTGAAGTAGCAAGTGCTGACATAGAAGCTAGAGCAAGTTATCCAGAAGATCTAAGATTACTGATGAAAGTGGCTACACTAAACAATATATGGTCTATGTAGAAGAAACAGCATTCTATCAAAAACAGGGTATTATCTAGGATTTCAAACTTAGAGAGAAGTCAGTAAGTGGCTTTAAAGAACAGGCTGGCTCAAGACCCACCTGGGCAACTTGGCAAGACCTCACCTCTACAATAAATCAAAATGAGTCGGGCGTGGTAGCGTGCACCTGTAGTTCCAGAAAGGCTGAGGCGGAAGGATCGCCGCGGCCCAGCACGTTGACACCGGGGTGGCCGTGAGTGTGCCTCTGCACCCCAACCTGGATGACAGAGTGAGACTCCAACTACAAAAAAAGGAAAGAAAAGAAACTGATTACAACCCTCACATCTTTGATGGGTTCAAGACTTCACGGGCATGAGTAACTTCAGATATAGTGGAAATAGCAAAAGAACTAGAATTAGAAATGGAAACCAAGGATGGCACAGAATTGTTGCAATTTCATGGTAAAACTGGAATGGATTGCTTCCCAGGGATGAGTGAAGAAAGCAGTTTATTGAGAGGGGAATCTATTCCCAGGGGAGATTCTGTGAGAATTGTTGAAATGAAAACGAAGGATTTAAAATATTACACAAAATTAGTTGATAAGGAAGCAACAGAGTTAAAGTGACTCCAGTTTTAAAAGAAGTTCTACAGTGAGTAAATTGCTATCAAACAGCATCACATACTGCAGATAAATTGTTTATGAAAGGAAGAGTCAAGCAAAGCAGCAAATTTCACTGCTGTCTTATTTTAAGAAATTTCCACAGCCATCCCAACCTTCAAAAACCACTACCTTTGACCAGTCAGCAGTCATAAAATCAAGGCAAGACCCTTCAAAAGCAAAATGGCTGTGACTCACTAAACGTTTAGATGATCATTAGCATTTTCAGGCAATAAAATATTTTTTAGACATAATGCTATTGTACACTTAATAGGCTGCAGTGTAGTACAGGCATAACTTTTATATGCACTGGGAAAACATAAAAGCCATGTGACTCACTATTGTGATATTCACTCTCTTGCAATGATATGGAACCAAACCCACAAGATCTCTGAGGTATTCCTGTATGTACCTGTACATTATGAAATGTATATTAAAGAAAACAACAACTATATAGACAAAAAGAACAACTTAATTAGACTAGACTACTTTAGACAACAGAAAACGAAATGCATCAAGGACCTAGGTGGACACACTAACATTTATTGAGCATCTGCTGATTGCCAATCACCATGCTTAAGTGTTCCATGTGTATTACACAGATAATACACATAACCATGGTGAAAGGGAGATGCAATATCTATATTACCCAGATGGGAAAACTTCCCAGGTCAAGCAGGTGGGAAAAAGTAAGAAGAGTCAGCACCCAAACACAGGTTTATCTATTCCTACATAATCCAGAAAAGGAATAAGATATGCAGAAATTATAAAGCATTCGTCATCTTTACTTAAAAGTGAGCCGCTTTTAAGAAAGCACTTTAACCAGGCTCCGTGGCTCAGCCTGTAATCCCGTGCCTTTGGGAGGCTGAGGTGAGTGGATTGCCTGAGCCCGCGGGTTCAAGACCCACCTGGGCAACTTGGCGAGACCTCATCTCTACAATAAATCAAAAAATTAGCCAGGCATGGTAGCGCACGCACCTGTAGTTCCAGCTACTTGGAAGGCTGAGGCGGAAGGATCGCTGGAGCCCAGCAGTCAAGGCTGCGGTGGCTGGGAGCGGCCACTGCACTTCAGTCTGGGTGACAGAGTGAGACTCCAACTAAAAAAAAAAAAGAAAGAAAGCACTTTATGGGGCAACCCCCTCAGGTCCCCTCCCACTCTGGGAAGAAGGAAGCAAGGAAGGAGAGAGAGAGAGAAAGAGAGAAAAAGAGAAAGAGGAAAGAAAGAAAGAAAGGAGGAAAGAGAGAAAAGAAAGAGAGAAAAGAGAGGAAGAGGGGGAGAGAGAGAGAATGAAAGAAAGGAAAGAGGAAGAGAGGGAGAGAGGGAAAGAATGAGAGAAAGAAAGAGGGAGAGAGGGAGAAAAGGAGAGGGAGAGGGGAGGGAGAGGGAGAGAGGAAGAGAGGGAGAGAAAGAGAGCAAGAAAGAGAAAGAGAAAGGAAGGGAGAGAGAAGAGAAAGAGAAACAGAGAGAAAAGAGAGAGGAAGAAAGAGGAAGAGAGAAAGATAAAGAGGGAAGAGAGGAAGAGAGGGAGAGGGAGGGAGAGGGAGGGAGGGAAGGAGAGGGAGAGAGGGGAGAGAGAGAGAGAGAAAGAGAGCAAGAGAGAGAGAAAAGAAAGAGAGGAAAGAGGGAGAGGGAGAGTGAGGGAGAGGGAGAGAAAGGGAGAGAGAAAGGGAAAGAGAAAGAGAGAGAAAGAGAGAAAGAAAGAGAAAGAACTTCACAAAATTTAGTAACTAAATAAAGCAAGTGACAGATCAAGGAAATGAAAATGCACTGCTTGTGGAAAAAAAAAAAAGACTGTTGTATTGTGTGGGGTTATTCTGGCTTTGTGTAATGAGTCATTAAAAATGAACTAAAAATTTATTCACTCTCATTCCCTAAGGGACTTTGAAAGTGAAAAAGACAGTCATCTCTTGGAAATTATTTAGGTAGCATGTAGCCAAGCAATAGGGGTGGGGTAAAATGGTTCAAGAATTCCCTGCCAATTTCGATATTCCATGGTGACAGCTCACCAGGACAACAGTTAATCAGTTCCAAAGGTCACTATACCTTCCTGCCCATCACTCCACTGATCCAAACACCACCCTCTCCCTCAGAGAAGGCCAAGGGCAGACACAGATATGAGTCATGAGACATAGAACAGTGGCCCCAAAGCCACTAAATCAAAGTCTCCAAAAATGATCACAAACATAGAGGAAAATATAATCAATAACCAATAAATAAGCAGTAATAAGTACAAGCAACCTATTTCTTTAGGAAAAGAACAAAATCTTTAAACCAGACAATCTTGGTATCGAACCCAGGCTCTTCCACTTACTTTGACCTTAGGCATGAGTCTTACACCCTACTGAGTCTTCTCATCTGAAATAAGCCAACACCACTCCCCCCCTTCATTGGGTTGTTGTGAGGATTCATTAGCACACAGTAAGCCCTCAGCATATATCAAACCCCTTCCTTCCCCATCTCGTTGAGCAAACCAGGTCATTTGTCATCTGAGTGGGAAAATGTCTTGTTCCTCAGAAAGGGCATGCCACTTCTTTAGTGATGACAACTTAAAACTTACAAAACAAAGAACAATCCTGCCAGGACTCTCACTGATATAGAAATAAAACCCTGGAATTCCCCGCACACTGTTGCTTACTTTGTGTGGACACACATTGACAGCCTCCATGATGGGAAGATCACAGGTCCATCCAAGTCCATTTTGCCTGATGTGTATCCAAACAACCTGTCTCTTTTAATTTCAGGAGTGGTCCTGCCTACAGGCACACACACTTTGCTTCTTCTGTCACTTCTGTTGGGGCATGCTTCCTCGTTAGGCCTCAGGAAACAAAAGGGCTCTCAGCCGACAATTTATAGCTGCTGATCCCAGTGGATTTCCTGGGGATCAACAATTCTCCCAAATTGGAAGTAGCCAATAACTTGTAAGATACTTATACTTCAAGGCAAACACCTCATTTGTTTCAGTTGCTGGTATCTCTCCAACACCTGGAACAGCACCTAGACCCAGCACCTTGTGAATCTCCTGCAGATAATTCTGGAATGAATGACATATCACCCATGATCTGGCATTTATCACAACCTAGCTCCTATTCAATCCTACAAATTACTACAGTCTCCCATCGGCAATACACTGAAAACCATGGGGAAACGTAGGCATGAGAAACTCAAGGGTCCTGACCTAAGGCACTGTGAGGGCAAGAAGGGGAGGTACACAAGGTATTTACATAATTTTGTACAGCAAAAGTCAGACTCTGAGAAGAAGTGCTCCCCACCCCACTCCATCCCTGCCAGTCTTTTACAGAGGCCAGCATCACTCTTGCAGTCTAACCAACATCTCCACCAGACAGGTATACGAATTGCCTAAAATAATGTAAGCCTGGGCAATGTCTCCATATAACTATTCAGAAAGTGGCAGAGCCTCCAGCAGCTGATGGTAGATGATCTAAGAGCCTTCGCTTGTGTAGCACAGGACATACTAACAAGGAGCACATAACTTATTTGTATTGATTCACCAGAAAACATTTGATCATATCTCCTTTCCTTCCTTTGGCTGAGAATCCATGGCCACAGTCCTGAAAAATTTATTTTTGGAAAAATATCTCTGTAAAAGTAAGTTCCTCACATATCTTAGCTATAAGCAAAAGAGTCCAGGTCAGAGAAACTTGCCAAGAAAAAGGGAAGAGGGACAGAGCAGTCCTTCTTTTGAGTTGACTCTGGTCAAAACAATCCCCCTCCATAAGAAACAGACAAGGTGTGCTTGGGAATTAAAGCCTCAATTCTGAGATCTCATAAAGGGCAGAAAGAAGTTTGGGCTTCACAATAGCCTGAGCTGGCATGAAAACGCCCAAAGTTCAGCATTGCTTTCATTCAACCTTGAAGGTTAAATAAAGAAAGGTATTTCATTCCAATAACCTTGTATTGAGCATCTACTATGTACTGGCTGTGCTTCAGATACTGGTATATGTTAAACATAATTTCTTCCCTCCAGATACTCTCTGATGGGTGAGAGAGAGGCAGGTACGCACATATTTAATTTAATGTGATTTCTGCATTAACAAGGACACTTATTGCTCCAACTCAAGGACACTGATGACTCTTTCAATCCTATGGTACGGAGACTCTTCCTATCTCAGAATATACTGGAAAACAAAGGGAAAAATCAGGAGAAATAGATTTGCACTTTAACAAGCCTGGTCAGTTCAGGCAGACACAGGGAACTTAAAAACTGAGGTTCAATGTATTCAAGGACACATAGAAGGAAGCCATGTGCTTTCAAACCACTGAATTCCTTGATGTTCCACAGACAGGTAGCAGAGACAGACTAAATTTTTAGCCAACTTGTCTGAGCAGCAAGCAGACATCTAGAAGACCCAGAAAGGAACAGAAGCCCTCCCCTGTGTCTCTAAAATCAGCACATGTTCTTTTCTTCCTGTCCCTCTCTGCAACCAACTACTACTCTTCAAGCACCAGCTCAAGCCCAGACCCCAGCAGGGAGTCTCCTTATTGCCCCAGTCCCCACTCATCTCTCCATCTGTGGCCCAGATTTCCCCATATCTCCCATCCCACTTGCTTACCTTACAATTTGACCTTCACACTCCCCTACTGAGTGGTGGGGGTCTATGTTGCTTCCTTTGAGCCTAGACAGATCTTTGTGACTGCTTCAACAAGTAGAATATAAACAGAGACTGATATTGCTGAAGGTACACAATGTGTAACATGAGGATGCAAACAACACTGCACAAACTAGACTAGAAATGCCAAGGAAATCAAAGTCATCGATACTGCTAAGCTGCTAAATCAAGTCTGACCTGAAACCATAAATCTCTAGTCTTTTCTGTCAAAAAAGTTAATAAATCTTCCTTTTGTTTCAGCCTGTGTTTCTAACTGCTCAACCTGAAATACTTCTCCCATCTTTTAAGCCTCAAATCAAAATTAATTCCTCCACAGGCCAACCCTAACTCCTCCACACAGATTACATTGTTCTTTCTTTTTGTATGACTGCTGATGCATCCTATCATTATGGAAACTATATACTGGATTATAATATTTATATTTTATCATCTAACTATACTCCGAGGTAGATATTTGAGAGCAGGTTTTAAGCTTCTTGAGATTTGTTATCAATCAATACATAATTTATAACAAACATAACCTTACATGTATATAAGTGTAATAACTTACAGAATCAATCAATAAACAAATATAACCTGACATGCATAAGTGTTATTTATAAACATCTGTTAATAAATAAATATTTTTATGATGCATAGTAGCCAATTGATACATTCCAGTTAATGATAAAAATGGCAATAGGGCGGGGCTCGTGACTCAGCCTGTAACCCAGCACTTTGAGAGGCTGAGGCGAGTGGATTGCCTGAGCCCATGAGTTACCTGAGACCAGCCCAGGTAACTCGGCAAGACCTTGTCTCTACAATAAATCAAAAATTAGCTGGGCGTGGTAGCGTGCCCCTGTAGTCCCGGCTACTTCAAAGGCTAAGGTGGAAGGATCACTGGAGCCCAGCAAGTCAATGCTGGGGTAGCTATGAGTGTGCCTTGCA
>NW_006950459.1:0-9096 GCF_000164805.1 Carlito syrichta | reverse complement strand
GCTGCTGCCTGCCTGGCTGGCTGGTTGGCTTGTGGGAGGGAGTGAGGCGGTAAGCACCTCAGAGTAGGGAAAAGCTGATGAGGAGACTCCTGTCTGCTTCCCTGGGAGAGAGACGGCAGCCCAAGGGGTCTTCTGGGAGAAGAATTTCTGGGGTGGTCTCAAAGCCCAGCAAGTAGAATGGGAATGGTAGGCTGGGTAACTTGGAAGGTCAAGGTGAGATCTTGAGGTGAAGCTGACTTTCTGGGTGAGTGAGTGGGGGAAGCAGAGAAGAGGAAGACCCTGGCCCCGTCCTTGGGGTGGCCCCATCTGGGTAACAGAACTGGTATAGCTCCCACTCATGAAGAGCCAGGATTGTTTGGGAAAACCAGAGTGGCATGTCTGAAACAGGCAAAAAACAGTGCAGGACACAAACGCTTGGCCTAGGCTTCCAGAATTATGGGGGCTGCTTACAAGATAGAAGGACACCAAGTTGGGAACTAGGATGTGGGGATTAGTGCCCAACCTGATAAGAAGGCTTCCCATGTGTCTTCGGGCAAGTCCCATTGCCCCTCTGGGCTCAGGCACCCCATTCATAGAGAAGGGGGTTAGACAACCCTTCCAGATGCTACCTGGTGGGGCTGGGATTAGAATACCAAGGGTTATCCTCTGCAGGGGTCCCCAAACCCTGGGTCGTGGACTATTACCGGTCCATGGCCTGTTAGGAATCCAGTCACATAGCAGGAGGTGAGCAGAGGGCGAGCAGAGCCCTGCCTCCTGTCATTAGATTCTCATAGAAGCATGAACCCCATTGTGAACTGCGCATATGTGGGATCTAGGTTGCCTGCTCCTTGTAACAATCGAATGCAGTGCAGTGCAGTGAAGTTAGGAGGATATCCAACATTATTTAAGATCACCTATGCACCATCAAAAACCCCATATCAGGTCATCTTCATCATCTTCCCCAGTTGAAGTAACTTTTTTGTTAATGCCAACAGCAACCTCTGAGGTATAATTATGTCATCAGAATCAAGCAAAAAATGGAAGCCCAAAGTGATCCAAAGTGATGGAGCCCAAACTGAAGGAAAATGGGATCAATCTGATACTGAGCTGGAAGGTAAATACTACAATGAGGAGGCTGAGGTGGATTTGTGGGACCCTGGCAGAGACTATGAGTTGTACAACTACATGTGCCAAGAGCAACAGAGGCTGATGGTCAAGATTCAGGACCTGAAAAGCAGGGGTGGCAAGGATGTGGCAATTGAAGTAGAAGAATGAAGGATCCAGAGCTGTGTTCATTTCATGCCTCTAAAGAAGCTTAACCAATTAGCCCATGTCAGTTTGAAGAAAGGGAGAGATCAACTCAATGATGCTAAGCAGAAAGTAGTTGCTTATCCTCTGTAGCTTCAGAATCTGTTCTATGAGGTGATGCACCTGCAGGAGATCACTAAATGTCTGGAGATTAAGTCAAAGCAAGAAGAAATTGATCTGGTCAGTTTAGAGGAGTTTTATAAGAAGGCTCCACCAGCTCAGCAAAGGTGAAGTCACTATGGGAGACCCTCACCAGCAAACTCTGGTATGTCTGGACTGGGAACTGGAGCAGTGGAAAAGGCTGGCAGAGAAATACTGAGAGTGCCTGTCCAACAAGGAGATCCTCAAGGAAACTGAGGTAAAGAAGGAGTACCTGCTGTCCATCATGCTCGACCTGAAATGCAAAGATGACAGTGTGCTTCACCTGACTTCCTACTACCTCATGAACCTCAATATCATGACAGTAGAAGCCAAAGTGTCAACTGTCACAGAGTTGATCACTCCCATCAGTGCAGTGACTTGCTGTCTCCTGACTCAGTTCTGAACTGTTTGTATCCTGGGGATCATGGAAAGCAAACTCCAAATCCAGCCAATCAATATCAGTTTGATAAAGTCGGCATCCTGACTTTGAGAGACGATGTGCTTGACCTAGGTCACCTCTATTCGTGGGTACAGAAGATGGGTGACCTCCACTTCCCCAAAGAGCAGCCCCAGCACACAGTGATTACTGACCACTTTCTGGTGCCAGCCACATGGAGGCCACCATGATACTATTGAAGACCAGGGTGCAGTCCCACCCAGCCCTCCACAAACAGTTTGCATTCTTGGAAAATGGTATTGTACCAGTTACCAGTGATTGTCAGTACCTCTCCCCTGCCTAGGTTGTGTCTCACCTGGTGAAATGGGTGACAATTGCCCATGAGGATTACATGGAGCTGCATTTCACCAAAGACATTGTGGAGGCAGGACTGACTGGGGACATCAATCTCAACTACGTGGTACTCATCGAAAGAGGCGTAGACAATCTCCAGGTTGCTGCGTTGTCAAACTCTGGTTACTCCTCCATCTCAACCCATTTCCAGCTATGTCTGAACTGGAAAGGGGAGAAAACCAACAGCAATGACGATAACATTCGGGTCAAGGAGAGTGAGGTTAATGTGTGCTACTAGAAACTGTGTGATCCTTGGTCCACTCATCAGCTCTCGACCAATCAGCTGCAGTGACTATGTGTGTGTTGCTGAATGTCTACCTGGAGACTGAGAGCCATGACAACAACATGGAGGGGCCCCAGGAATTTCCCCAGGAAAAGATGTGTTTGTAGTTTTTCAGGGGTCCCAGCAGGATGAAGTTGTTTAAATAAACCACCCTCAGGGATTCTTCAGCCACCACTGACCTCCTGCTGGCTTATCCTTTCTCCCTAAGCCCCACCTTAAGTACTGGGCCTCTGTTTTCTGCTCTGACCCATATGTGACTAGTAGTATTCTCCAAAGACATGAGCTAATTAAAGTGTCGCCTGACAGTGGGAGGGAAAAGCCCTTTTTGCAAATGACAGTGCCGTTTTTTAGTCAGATTCCTGCACTTGCTGTTCTACTCGTTTCTCTGACAGCTCATCTACAACTATTTGTTTGCTAGCTTTTGTTCGGGATGCAAGGTGACATATTTTCACACCTTACAGATAGTTCCATGTCTTGGCAGGAAAAGAAATGGACTTCCCATACAGGCTGCGCTGCTCAGAATTTTCTGTGACCAGAGTGGGCAAGTGTCAGAACTACTGTTGTCCTGCTCAGTCTAAAGGCAGTATATTAGTATGCCTATTTCAGGAAATACAGCTTAGATTATGCATTGAAGAATGTATTTATTTTTATTTTTTATTTTTTATTTTTGAGTTGGAGTCTCTGTCGCCCAGGCTGGAGGGCAGTGGCATGTTCCCAGCCACTGCAGCTTCGACTTGTTGGGCTCCGGTGATCCTTCCGCCTCAGCCTTCCAGTAGCTGGAACTACAGGCGTGCTACCATGCCTGGCTAGTTTTTTTTATTTATTTATTGTAGAGATGAGTTCTCGCCAAGTTTCCCAGGTGGGTCTCGAACCTGCGGGCTCAGGCAATTCACTCACCTCAGCCTCCCAAAGGTGCAGGATTACAGGCTGAGCCACTGAGCACTGCAAGAATGAAGAATTTAAATTGTTATGAAAAGCCTCCTGTGTGCCAGGCATCTGACAAAGGGCTTTACATATGCTGTCATTTAACTCTTATAGTAACCTTGCAAAGTTAGTGGTATTATCCCCTTTTACAGATTAAAGAGCTGAGGTTTCAGGAGGTGAAATAACTTGATGAATATCTCACAAATGATGGCAGCAAGATTTTATCCCAAGGCTTGTCTGTTGGACTCCAGAGTATGATTGATTCCTTCATGCTGAGACACCTGCCATAGGTAGTGTCCCTTTCTCCCCTTTTTACCTTCTTTTCTTTTTTCCTTGATATTATATTTTCTTTCATTTATTGATGAAGGGGTTAAGAATGAAACCATAATAGCCATTGTTTTGGGAAGATACCTTAAATCATTTTTGGAACACAGAATATAGGTGGAGATTCAGGTTTTTAAAAGACAAAGTTTATTTAATTTGAGGAACTTTCTTTAAGAAAAATAATATAAAATCTGTATCAGTCATGGCACTCTAAAAGAAACAGAAACATACATATATGTATACATAATATGTAATATATGTGTGTGTATATATATAGAGAGAGTATATATATTATATATATATATATATATATATATATAGAGAGAGAGAGAGAGAGAGAGAGAGAGAGAGGGTGAGAAAGAGAAAGAGAAAGAGAGAAATTGAAGAGAACAGAAGAGAAGAGAAGGGAAGTGAAGAGAGAGATGGATCATGGAGACAGAGAAGTACCACCATCTGCAATCCAGAGGCCCAGCAAAGTCAATGGTGTAATTCAGTCTGAGTCTGAAAGCCTGGAAACCAGAGCACTGATGTCTTAGGGCAAGAGCAAATGGATGTCTCAGTTCAAAGAAAGCAAGCTTGCCCTTCCTCTGACTTTTTGTTCTGTTAGGGTCCCCAGTGTATTGAGTGATGAGTGAGGGTGAATCTTCCTCACTCAGTCTGCTGATTCAAATGCTAACCTCTTCTGGAAATACACTCACAGACACATGCAGAATACTGGTTTTAGCAGCTATCTGCGCATCCCTTAAAATACGTAAAATTAACATCACAAAATTGTAAATATTAAATTAGATACAAAGTGAATATTTATTTATAATAGAATAAGAAATCACTGACTACCCATTTGAAAGCCCAATACCACAAAAGTCACAAAATCTTGGAAAAAAGTGTTTTTACCAATTAAAAATTAGCCAATGCATCCTAAAATGTTTAGTTTCTACAATTTAGGGGCTGCAAAATCTTCGATCACCTCTTCACATGTCAAAGATGTTTTTTGTAACCTCTCAGAGGTCCTCAAACTTTTAAAACAGGGGTTCAGTTCACTGTCCCTCAGATCGTTGGGGGGCGGACTATAGTTTAAAAAAAAAACTATGAACAAATTCCTTTTTTTAAAAAAACTATAGTCCACCCCTCCAACGGTCTGAGGGACAGTGAACTGACTCCCTGTTTTAAAAGTTTGAGGACCCTTGCCTAAGAGTTAATAGAAAGATAATTCAGGCACTCCTCTAACATAATTCATTTATATTTCCTTTCTATCTGAGTCCAGAAATGTTCTCTAGACTAACTTCTGGCTCCATTTTCCTATACTACCCAAATACTTCAGGTGTTGGGCACCATGGGACACATTTGTATCAAGATTTCATCCCAGCGATTTAGAACAGGGAGTAGGGATATTCTTGGAGAGTTAGCAATTACTTAACATATACAGACAAGACTACAAACCACATTTATATATCCTACTAGACCCAAATAAATCTAATTGTAATCCCTTTGAGCCAGATTCACTTCAGTGCTACCTGGTAGGAGGATTGTGCAGGAGGAGAAGTCAGCAAAAAGAGTGCTCCAGAATCGTTTGCAGTTAAAGTATTTTTTTCAAATTTTACCAAAACATAATACCATGTTTCGAAAAAGGCTTCTGTAAGGGGTCCTGAGGCATAGGCTTTGTTGGCTTCCAAGAAAACCCAGCTCTGGAGGAAGGATATAGCCAAAAAATGGTATTATACAATCCACAAGTTTCCATGTCACGGGTGCTTCAAAAGTGATGTTCTATGAGGTCCTGTTCTGAGCAGCTGCAGCTCCCAACCTTACTGAATGGAGTAGAGGATGTCCTCTGAGTGTATTTTGTAAATAATATAATAAAGATGGAGATGTTCTGATACTGCTAAAACTCAAAGGTCTCCATCTTCTCTACCTCATTTATATTTAAAAAAGATTTATTTGCAATGGTATTATTTGCAACATATCAATATCGATACTCCTGTATTCATTTATTTAACATTAAGCACACTTTTTGTTTTCTTAGCCAGCATAGAGACAGCAAGCCATTATTGGTAAAGACCACACAGTAGAAAAACTATAATAGCAGTAGGGAAAGTCCTTAACAATTCATTAAGGTATAATCCAGCAAATTCATCCATTATATGTGATTATAGAATATTTGTGGTAACTTGTCTAGTACTCGGAAATAGATCATTTTTCTGTTGATTGCATTAAAAACATTTTGGGGCTCAACAGGGAAACTCATTTTGATTCATTTTTGCTGAATCTTGCTCATTGATAATGCATTATAATGTCCATCATTTTCGTTCTTATCTTCCTCTTAGCAGAAATTCTAGAATCCTTTCTTTGTTATCTCTATGCATAGCTGCCCTTACATGGAAACAGGGCTTATAACTCTGTCCTGTTCCGTTACCAGAATACTCGTGTTTACTGCTTACTTAGACCATGGTTTACAAGTACGTCTCAAAATAAATAAAACAGATTACTGCAGTATTTTAGCCTTATATAATGAGTGCATAAGTTTGTTTCAACTGATTGAATAGTGCAAAGGCTTTTCATTAGTGTCAAAATTACCCTTCTGCTCAGTTCCTAATGTTTGTGTATAATGTACTTCAAAAATTTAAGTGACTCTGAAGCATTATGTAGCTCTTTTTAAAAATGATGAAATTATTTCTCTGAGAATGGTATCTCCTCCTTGCTTTGTAAAGCTTTCCCCTCTTTTCTTTCATCTAGTTGGTGCTGCTAGAGCCTGGTATACCTTGTCAAGTAAGCATTGTTCCGAAGGTCCTGACCTGGAAGAAGGAAGCAAAGGCTGATCCACAGCTCTGTTTCCACTGAGTTCCTCCCCAACTTTTCCTCTAATTATCCCAAACCATGGTTATGCTCAGTGATATGCAGAGTTACCTAAGAGGGGAGAAATATGACCTCTTTAAGATTTTCATAACCTTTCCACTCTTATTTTACTATAACTGATTTTAGGCCAATAGATATCTACTCAATGAAGTTGAAAGCCCTATATAATTTTTATTTGTTTACAGTCTGAAGGTTTGTGGCAACCCTGCATTGAGCACTCCTAATGACACCATTTTTTCAAAAGCATGTGCTCACTTTGTGTCTCTGTGTCACATTTTGGTAACTCTCACAATATTTCAATCTTTTTCAGTATTATTTTATCTGTTTTATTTAACTTTTAATTTTTTATTTAAAGATTTGGGGTACAATTCAGTGTTAGGTATACAAATGTTGACTATGCAGGTATCCTTGTTGAGGAGGTGTGTCCCTCCCTCTCCTGGCAGTTTCCCACTACTGCCAATCCTTTTCTTATAGTATTACGATAATTGTTCAAGTTCCGCTTATGAGTGAGAACGTGTGATACTCAGTTCTTTGTTTCTGTGAAAGACCACTCAGTATTACAGACTGTAAGTCCATCCAGGGTGCTGTTCATGATTTTGTTCTTTTTGACTGTGTAATGTTCCATTGTGTATATGTACCAGATCTTTTTAATCCAGTCCTCTGATGGGCAGCATGGTTGGTTTCATGTTCTTGCTATTGTGAACAATGCTGCAATAAACATACATGTGCAGGTATCTTTTTTATACAGTGATTTGAGTTCTTCCAGGTATATTCCCAGTAGGGGGATTGTGGGGTCATATGGAAGGTAGATTTTTAAATCTTTTAGGAATTGCCACACTGTTTTCCATAGAGGCTGTACTAGTTTGCACTTCCACCAACAGTGTAGATGTGTGCCCTTTTTGTCACATCCTCTCTAGCTTCTGTGGTTTTTTGTCTTTTATGATGGCTGTCCTGACTGGAGTTAGGTGGTTTCTCAGTGTGATTTTGTTTCTTTGATGCTAGTGAGGATGAGCATTTTTTCATCTATCTGTTGGCTGCTTGTATATCTTCTTTTGAGAAGGGTCTATTCATATCTTTTGTCCACTTTGTAATGGTGCTGTTTGTTTTTTTTCTTTTTAGCACATTTGAGTTCCTTGTAGATCCTAGGTGATAGGCCTTTGTCAGCCATATAGTTGGCAAATATTTTTTCCCAGTCTGTGTGCTGTCTCCCTGCTCTCTTGATGGTTTCTTTGTTTTGCAGAGGCTTGTCAATTTGATGAGGTCCCACTTGTCTATCTTATGTCTTATGGCATGGGTACTTGGGGTTTTGACCAGGAATTGGTTGCCAGTTCCAATTTCCATAAGGGTGTCTCCTGCACTTTTTAAGGTTCTTATAGTTTGAGGTTTTACATTTAGGTATTTGATCCATTTAGAATTGATTTTTTATGGGATTAGTTAGGGGTCTTGTTTTAATCTTCTGCATGTTGTCAGTCAATTTTCCCAGCACCATTTACTGAATAGGTCCTCCTATCTCCAGTCATTGGTGGTGGAGGCTTTGTCGAAGTTGAGTTGGTTGAGAAATTGAGGTTTTGCTTCTGGAATCTCTGTTCCATTTGTCTATATGCCTATTCTTGTACCAATACCAGACTGTTTTGATAATTGTAGCTTTGTAATAAAGTTTAAAGTCTGGGAGTGTGATACCTCCTGTTTTTTTTGTTTTTTTTTTTGAGGATTTTTTAGTTATTCGTGGTTGTTTATGTTTCCATATGAATTCCTGTATTGTCATTTTCATGTCTGAGAAGAATGCTGCTGGTAATTTAATGGGTATTGCATTAAATCTGTAAATTGCCTTGGGTAGGATGGACATCTTAACGAGGTTGATTCTTCCAATTCATGAGCATGGAATATTTTGTTGTGTCTTTTTGGATTTATTTGAGCAGTGCTTTGTAGTTCTAGTTGTAAAGGTCTTTCACATCTCTGGTTAGAAAGATGCCAAAGTATTTGATTCTTTTTCTGGCTGTTGGGAATGGATTATGCTTATTATTTGGGTTTCTGTTTGTTTATTGTTGGAAATGTGACTGTCTTTTGCACATTGATTTTACACTGTGAGACTTTGTCAAAGTCCTTTATCGGTGCAAGGAGGTTTTTGAACAGATTCTCCTTGGTTTTCGAAGTATGGCATCATGTCATCTGCACAGAGGGATAACTTGACTTCCTTTTTCCTTTTTGGATACCTCTGATTGCCGTTTCTTCTCTGATTGCTCTAGTGAGGACTTTTAAAACTATGTTTAAAAGGAAGGGTGAGAGTAGACATCCTTGTCTTGTTTCAGTTTTCAGGGGAAATGATTCCAATTTCTGTCTGTTTAGCAATATACTGGCTGTGGGTTTCTCATAGATGGCTCTTACTATTTTGAGATATGCTTCAGCTTTGCCTAGATGTTCGAGGTTTTTTTAATCAAGAAGGGGTGCTGGATTTTTTCAAAAGCTTTTTCCCTGTTTAAAGATATAATCATGTGGA
>NW_006950458.1:0-3468 GCF_000164805.1 Carlito syrichta | reverse complement strand
AAACAGGAGAAAACAGAGAGAGAGAGAGAGAAATTCTCAACCCTCTCCTTATTGGGAGCATTGTATTTCAAGGATGTCTTCTCCTTAGATAAGATAGTCTGCCAATCATCTCCAAAAGGGAAAGTCCAAGATGGCTTGTGAAAGAATTTCAATACCCACAAGTGGGTAAGAGAAAAGGAATATGGGGGCAGGGAGGGAAGATAAGAAAAGCAATCTCCTGAAATATGACTGTAGTAAGTTTTAAAAAGTTGTTATTCCCTAAGGACTTCTACAGAAGACCAAGGTACTGGTTTTACTATGCTTCACTTGACTGTACTTCACAGACACCATGTTTTTCACAAGTTGAAGGTTTGTGGCAACCCTGTGTCCCACAAGTCTATCGGCACCATTTTTCCAATAGCATGTACCCATATCATATTTCTGAGTCACATTGAAAAAATATCACAATATTTAGAACTTTCTCATTATTATGGTATCAGTTATGGTGACCTGTGATGAGCAACCTTTGATATTGCTATTGTAATTTTTGTAAAGTACCACAAACTGTGCCCATATAAAGTAGCCAACTTAATTCATAAATGGTTGTGCTCTGACTGCTCCTCTGAACAGCCTCAGTCCCTTCTTTCCCAACCCTCAGGCCTTTCTATTGCCAGAGATACAACAATATTGAAATTATGCCAACTAATAACCCTGCAGTGGCCTTAAAGCATTCAAGTGAAAGGAAGAGTCACACATATCTCACTTTGAATCAAAAAGCAGAAATGAGTAAGCTTAAGAAGAAAGGCATCGTGAAAGCCAAGACAAGATGAAAGCTACGACTCTTGTGCCAGACAGTTAGCCAATTTGTAAATGCAAAGGAAAAATTATTGGAGGAAATTAAAAGTGCTACTCCAGTGAACACACAAATGATAAGCAATTGAAAAATTATCTTGCTGATAAAGTGAAAGCTTGAGTGGTCTGGATAGAAGATCAAACCAACCACAATGTTCCTTTAAGCCAAAGCCTATACAGAGCAAGGTCCTAAGTATGTTCAATTACATGAAGGCTGAGAGAGGTGAGGAACCTGCAGGAAAGAGGTCTGAAGGTAGTCGAGGTTGGTCCATGGGGCTTAAAAAAACAAGCTATCTCCATAACATAAAACTGCCAAGTGAAGTAGCAAGTGCTGACATAGAAGCTAGAGCAAGTTATCCAGAAGATCTAAGATTACTGATGAAAGTGGCTACACTAAACAATATATGGTCTATGTAGAAGAAACAGCATTCTATCAAAAACAGGGTATTATCTAGGATTTCAAACTTAGAGAGAAGTCAGTAAGTGGCTTTAAAGAACAGGCTGGCTCAAGACCCACCTGGGCAACTTGGCAAGACCTCACCTCTACAATAAATCAAAATGAGTCGGGCGTGGTAGCGTGCACCTGTAGTTCCAGAAAGGCTGAGGCGGAAGGATCGCCGCGGCCCAGCACGTTGACACCGGGGTGGCCGTGAGTGTGCCACTGCACTCCAACCTGGATGACAGAGTGAGACTCCAACTACAAAAAAAGGAAAGAAAAGAAACTGATTACAACCCTCACATCTTTGATGGGTTCAAGACTTCACGGGCATGAGTAACTTCAGATATAGTGGAAATAGCAAAAGAACTAGAATTAGAAATGGAAACCAAGGATGGCACAGAATTGTTGCAATTTCATGGTAAAACTGGAATGGATGAGAAGCTGCTTCCCAGGGATGAGTGAAGAAAGTAGTTTATTGAGATGGAATCTATTCCCAGGGGAGATTCTGTGAGAATTGTTGAAATGAAAACGAAGGATTTAAAATATTACACAAAATTAGTTGATAAGGAAGCAACAGAGTTAAAGTGACTCCAGTTTTAAAAGAAGTTCTACAGTGAGTAAATTGCTATCAAACAGCATCACATACTGCAGATAAATTGTTTATGAAAGGAAGAGTCAAGCAAAGCAGCAAATTTCACTGCTGTCTTATTTTAAGAAATTTCCACAGCCATCCCAACCTTCAAAAACCACTACCTTTGACCAGTCAGCAGTCATAAAATCAAGGCAAGACCCTTCAAAAGCAAAATGGCTGTGACTCACTAAACGTTTAGATGATCATTAGCATTTTCAGGCAATAAAATATTTTTTAGACATAATGCTATTGTACACTTAATAGGCTGCAGTGTAGTACAGGCATAACTTTTATATGCACTGGGAAAACATAAAAGCCATGTGACTCACTATTGTGATATTCACTCTCTTGCAATGATATGGAACCAAACCCACAAGATCTCTGAGGTATTCCTGTATGTACCTGTACATTATGAAATGTATATTAAAGAAAACAACAACTATATAGACAAAAAGAACAACTTAATTAGACTAGACTACTTTAGACAACAGAAAACGAAATGCATCAAGGACCTAGGTGGACACACTAACATTTATTGAGCATCTGCTGATTGCCAATCACCATGCTTAAGTGTTCCATGTGTATTACACAGATAATACACATAACCATGGTGAAAGGGAGATGCAATATCTATATTTCCCAGATGGGAAACTTCCCAGGTCAAGCAGGTGGGAAAAAGTAAGAAGAGTCAGCACCCAAACACAGGTTTATCTATTCCTACATAAACCAGAAAAGGAATAAGATACGCAGAAATTATAAAGCATTCGTCATCTTTACTTAAAAGTGAGCCGCTTTTAAGAAAGCACTTTAACCAGGCTCCGTGGCTCAGCCTGTAATCCCGTGCCTTTGGGAGGCTGAGGTGAGTGGATTGCCTGAGCCCGCGGGTTCAAGACCCACCTGGGCAACTTGGCGAGACCTCATCTCTACAATAAATCAAAAAATTAGCCAGGCATGGTAGTGCACGCACCTGTAGTTCCAGCTACTTGGAAGGCTGAGGCGGAAGGATCGCTGGAGCCCAGCAGGTCAAGGCTGCGGTGGCTGGGAGCGGCCACTGCACTTCAGTCTGGGTGACAGAGTGAGACTCCAACTCAAAAAAAAAAAAAGAAAGAAAGCACTTTATGGGGCAACCCCCACTCTGGGAAGAAGGAAGCAAGGAAGGAGAGAGAGAGAGAAAGAGAGAAAGAGAGAAAAAGAGAAAGAGGAAAGAAAGAAAGAAAGGAGGAAAGAGAGAAAAGAAAGAGAGAAAAGAGAGGAAGAGGGGGAGAGAGAGAGAATGAAAGAAAGGAACGAGGAAGAGAGGGAGAGAGGGAAAGAATGAGAGAAAGAAAGAGAGGGAGAGAGGGAGAAAAGGAGAGGGAGAGGGGAGGGAGAGGGAGAGAGGAAGAGAGGGAGAGAACGAGAGCAAGAAAGAGAAAGAGAAAAGAAGGGAGAGAGAAGAGAAAGAGAAACAGAGAAAAGAGAAAGAGAGAGGAAGAAAGAGGAAGAGAGAAAGAGAAAGAGGGAAGAGAGGAAGAGAGGCAGAGGGAGGGAGAGGGAGGGAGGGAAGGAGAGGGAGGGAGGGGGAGAG
>NW_006950457.1:0-748 GCF_000164805.1 Carlito syrichta | reverse complement strand
GCCAGTCAATACAGACTGGATAACACAACTCTTTCAAATGTGAAGATAACAATGCAAGACTGAAAGTAACATGAAAAATCTAGGAAACATGACACTACCAAAAGAACACAATAATTTTTCAGTAACTGATTTCAAAGAAATGAAGATTTACCTGACAAGGAATTCAAAGCAATATGTTTTAAGAAAACTCAGCAAGCCACGAGAGAACACAGGTCAACAAAATCAGGAAAACAATACATGAACAAAACTATAAGTCAAAGAACCCCAGAAATTATTAAAAATAACCGAACAAAAATTCTGAAGCTGAAAAATACAATAAATGACATGGAAAAAATACAATACAGAGCTGCAACAGCAACCTCAATGAAGCAAAAGAAAAATGTATGAGATTGAAGACAGGTCATTTGAAATTATCCTATCCATATAGAAAAAAAAGAATTTGAAAAGTGAAAAAAGCCTAGAGGATTTCTGGAGCACCATCAAAAAATTATGGAAGTCAAAGAAGAAGAAGAAAGAGAGAAAAGGGAAGTAACCTTATTTAAAGAAATAATGACAGAAACTCCCCAAATCTTGGGAAGAGTATGGACATCCAGGTTTATTAAGCTCAAAAATTCCATAAGAAGAAACCAAAGAAGATTACATTGATATTATAATTAAATTATTAAGTCAAAGAGATAACTTTGAAATAATGAGAGACTCATCATATACAAGAGAACTTGGCTATCAATAGGTTTTTCAGTAGAAACCT
>NW_006950456.1:0-706 GCF_000164805.1 Carlito syrichta | reverse complement strand
TTTCCCCAGTAGAAGAAACAATACAATGATTGCTGTTTTGTCCCTACCAAAAATGTGAAGCTTACTTTTTCTTGTTGAGAATTGAGCCATTTTCCCTGTCCAGTGTCAAGTTTTCTTCCAAATCTATATCAGCTTTTCTCCAACTCATCATCATCCCAAACATCAACTCATAATTGCCATACACACAAGTCCTTTCACATACACACATACATCTTTCCGCAAACCTGGGTTTCATTCACTGCTGCGATATTATCATTTGGGGTATTTTGCATTCTAAAATCAAGGATTTAGAGTTGGCTATCTTCCACAAGAGCTTCTCACTTTCTTGTCGGGATGTCTTTGGAATTTTCCATCTCTAATCCAATCTCTTCACTAGGGGGTCAACTTCCTTCAAGATGGGACAAGGTGGATATTGACACATGGAGAGTCCTCTTATGCAGCAATTATCTTCCAGGCTTCAGGTCACTACTCAGATCTCCTCCCTCAGCATAGGACCTCCAACTCAAACAGAAAAGTAGAGAAACCAGCCGGTTGCGAGTTTGGGTATCCCATTCTCTTCACCACCTGAAGCTAGAGGCGGAAGATGTGACACACTTCCAAGCCCCCATGAGGGAGGCCTGTGGTTCCACAGAGCCAGTGGCAGGGACCCCGAAATCACCACCCTGGAGACCAGGGGATACTCATCCTTTGCGAGAGTGTTCTATTT
>NW_006950455.1:0-1087 GCF_000164805.1 Carlito syrichta | reverse complement strand
GGGTCTGATGTTCAGAGGATTGCTGGGGAGGAGGGGGTTTGTGTCAGCCCCAACTCACCACTGATCTCTTTGGAGTTCTTCCTTGTCCTTTTCTGATTACATCCTTTATCCCACGGTTGGATCAGGGTAAGGGGTGGTGCGCCTGGAACTCAGTGCTCATCAGGTACCTCTGAAGTTTGTGCTCTCAAAATATTACCTTTGGGCCATGATCAAGCCCAATATTTCCCAGTATTTCTAAATATTTCCCAATATTTCTCAATAAAGTCTTTCTTACCATTTTAACAAGTGTCAGAATAATTTTTTTCTTAATGATATATAGATGTACTTTTTTGTTTGCTTTAACAAGAAATTATAGTAACTGTAGATTTTAAAATCTGATCATCAGCATTTTTATAACATTTTTGAACTTCATCTACTGAATGTTTCCCTTAGTTGCACAACTCCTAACATGTTTTAACAGTTTTTGCTTTGATTATTATGTTTTATTTTGAAACATTTTTTAATGAACTGTTCCTGCTTCTGCATAGTTTAAGATCAGCAAATAATTTGAGCCAAGGTTTGCACAAAATACTTCAAGCACTTGAGGCTCCCACCCTCTTCCAATTTAACTGAATTTGGGTTGAGATAGTTCTCAGGAATTCCTTTGCACTGACATTGCAGTAGGCACTCTCAATGCTTGGTTTTAGCTTCAGTGATGTGTGAATAACTTGTTCTGCTTTGCTTCTCTTCTGGGCCCTCATTTTCTGACTTTTTCCACTAAATTTCTGACTTGCTTTCAGCTTACCCCTGCGACTGCGACTGCAACTCATATTGTCAGAGCTGAAGTTGTTTTCCACTCAGTTCCCAATGTACTTGATTCCTTTACTAACTCTGTGCCAAGCTAAGTCTATTCTCTCAGAACAAATCTGCTGCTTTCTGCATCCAGTGCTTCCCTTATAAAACTTAGATGTCAACCAGGCTTAGGGTTAGGAGTAGTGAGGGGTGGTGTGAGACCCAACCAGAAGGCCACTGACTCTTGCTTTACTTACCTACAGTTGCAGTGGTTCTTCACAAATAATTTCTTTGGATTTTGGGGGTTAGTGAGTCT
>NW_006950454.1:0-496 GCF_000164805.1 Carlito syrichta | reverse complement strand
ATTTAAAAAATTTTCTATTTGTAAGTTCATCTATTTTTAAATATTTTTCCTTTGTGCATGTATGTGTATGTAAGGCTTTGACCTGCATCCCCTCCCATCTTTCTCTGTTTCTTTCTTCTTTTATTTGTTAGTCTTTGTTTATGTGTGTATGTGAATGATTGAGTTCATCTTTTGATTTTGTTGTTGGTTTTGCTCTTTTGTTCTTCTGGTTTTTATATTCATTTTTTACAATTTAAGGGGTGTGTCAATATATGTGTGAGGTTCCACCTGAATACCCCCTTTTCTCTCTCTCTCTCTCTCTCTCTCTCTCCTTATTCTCCCCACTTTGGTCTTTTTGTCTTTCTTCTCTATTCATTTTGTACTAGGTGTGTATGTGTGTTTAGTTTTCTTGGGGTTTTTCTGTTGCTGTGGTTTGTTTTGTCTCACTTGGTTGTAATTGCAGATTGTTTTGTAGTGTGGGTTGGTTTCTGCTTTGCATGATCATATAGAGTGGTGG
>NW_006950453.1:0-793 GCF_000164805.1 Carlito syrichta | reverse complement strand
TCCCCTTTTCTCTTTCTTTCTATTTATTAATCCAGAATAATTGCCGACATCGCCTCACCCTACACGGAACCCCTAAATCTCTCAGCAGGGGCTGGCCCCCAGCATTTTAAAAGATATGTAGGTGGAGAATCGTTTTTCCCATTTTGTTGGCTGTATCCCTGCTCTTCTCATGATTTCTTTTGATTTGCAGAAGTATATTAATTTGATTAGATCCCACTTGCTGAAGTTTTTTCTTAACGAATGGGTATTTAGGGCTCTGAAGAGGAATTAGTTTCTGGTTCCACTTTCCCTAATGGTGTCTCCTGCGTTTTCTGAGATGATTATAATTTGGTGTTTCACATTTAGGTCTTTGATCCATTTAGAGTTAATGTGTAAGGTGATAGATAGGGGTCCTGTTTCAATCTTGGGCATGTTGTCAGCCTTTTCCCAGTACCATTTACTGAATATGCTCTCCATTGACCAGTGGGTCTTAGAGGATTTTTCCAAGATGAGTTTGTTGAGAATTTGAGGATTTCATTCTCTGTCCTGATCCATTGCCCTATAAACCTATTCTTGTACCAATACCAGGCTGTGTTGATTACTGTAAACATATAGAAAACTTTGAGTCTGGAACTGCAATAGCTCCTGCTTTCTTTCTTTTGATAAGATTCTTTTGGCTATTCATGATTCGTTATGGTTTCATATGAATTCTTTATTGTAATTTCCAGGCATGAGAAGAATGATGTAACTTAATGGTTATCTCATTGAATCTGTAGATTGACTAAAAGGCTAATTTTTACATAAAAGAGGTAAG
>NW_006950452.1:0-3866 GCF_000164805.1 Carlito syrichta | reverse complement strand
TAGGCCAAACAGAAAGCCCACAGCCACTATCACAGCTAGCTCTTTCCTACAAGTGTCACCTCCTGGCCAGAGATCAACTGGCACAGCCCATTGCAACATCTGACACAACACAGCACACAGGGATGGTTTGTTCCCACACTGCAGCTAACACTACTATCCAAGTCACTTTTCTTAGTTGCCAGTCAGAAGTCTCTAAGCCTGTGCATGTTCCTAGCCCAGCACTGCTACAGCTGGCAATTGAGAAAGCACAACACTAAGCCTACATACAATGAAGGAAACCATACAGAATTCACACCATCCTCCTGCCAACTCCATGAGAGGTGGTGTTTGCACCCACCGCTAAGAAATCAGAGTGCTAGTCAGCTTGACTCAGTTCTACCTAACATCATGCCCCGTTCCCCAAGAGATAAGAGCAAAGCCCATGTTACCACTCATCACACAAACTAGTCCATAGTCCAAGGCATCAGAGAGCTTCTCCAAAGGGTAGTCCAGAAATGACAGTGATCAACTCTCATTAGAATTTAATCCTTGTACCTTCATATCACCATATCCTTTGCAGACAACTCCCAGTACCAGCCCAAATTGTGGCAACCTAGTAGAGCAGCTAGACTCAAGAACAGCAGGACTCAGAGTGGTCAGACCATTACGGATTACTGTTCCCAGGGGAAGGGTGCACCACATCTGGGAGCACCCTACAGGACAAAAAAATAAATAAATCCAGAGTACAGCCTTTTCTGTGTCCCAGAATTCCCCAACTTGAGTGTTGGGAGTGGGATGTGATGTGGGGAACGGATGAGCGCTGTCACTGTAGCAGGCCTTGAGTAAAGGCCCCAAGTGAAGGCTAAGGTCTCACTCATTCCCAAAGGCAAGGGTTGCAGCCTGCTACACAAAACAGCATCCCAGAGGCCCACACATCTGGGTGCATATAGTACAGATAAAGCCTTAGCTACAACAAGATAACCACAGAACAGTTTGCCATTTAGGTAGCAACAAAATTCCATTATAGCTCCCTCACAGACCTTGAATCCCTTCCAACTTTCTTTGTGCTTGATTATAAAATAAACATGCTGAGCTACTTTGGGGCTACTTCTCTTCCATCAGAGGAAAGTATCCCACCTGGCCCCAGCTTTTCTTTATGTCTTTGTGTCTGTATCTTTCTGAATCTCTTGCCACTGTCTCTTGGAACCCTCAAGGCAGTCATGCAGGCCGTGGCACCTGAGGAAAGTTGCTTTCAGCAAAGATGCAGACACAGTGCTGGGTTTAGTTGAAGAAAGTGGCAGTTCTGTCCCAGCAGTTGAGCAGATCTGCTTCCCATGAAGGGTCTTGGAAAATGGGACTTTTCAACTCCCTTGCCCACCACTGCAAGCACTGGTTTCCCACATGGGATCTCAGTGCAAGTAAGCATGATGATGCATTTTCTATAACATTAACAGGAAGGAGGTCCCTTTAGGTTCAGACTTGGACAAGGAATGGAACTCTAGTGCCTCTGCACATAGAACATCAACACTCCTACAGATGGGCAGAGGTACATGTCTGATATGAAAATTCAAACCAACAGTGCAAGGGCATAACAGAAAAGCAAACTATATCTCCACCAGCCTACTAATGGAGCTGATGTAGTGCCCCCCATACCTAATGAAGACCTCAGTGCATCTTATAGGGAGCTTCCTCAGTGATGTCCATCAAGGCCGAGACCTTAGCCCACCATAGAGGTATTGCTTCAGCTGCAACTGGTTCTCACCCATGGGCGATTCCTCACAGCAAAGCTGAATGGTTCACCCCAGAAAGAAATACTGGTAAAGAATAAAGAGCACATTACTCCTTGGGAGAACAAGATAAACTTCATTAGTCCTCTAGCATTCTAGACCCACAGTGAAACTACACACACATACACAAACACACACACAATAATTGTTACTACAAGCAGCATCTGAGAGAGCCAATGCACAAAGGTTTGTTATAACCCATAAAGCCTATACTACTGAAAGCACCCAGAGTCAAAGCTAGAAGAGCATAAGGAATACGCATTAAAGTCACATCCCTAAGGGAAAGAAAATAAATCAAAACCAAATTTACCAATAATAAGAAGAAATAGTCCACCCAAGTAAGAAGGAACAAAAAACTATTATTGGCAATGTGAAAAAACAGAGTTTTTCAAGTTCCCTCCAAAAAACCACACTAACTTTTCAGCAATGGATCTAGCCAAAATGAAATAGATAGAATTCCAGAGATAGAATTCAAAAGGTTGATTATAAAATTGTTCAATGAGATCCAAAAGAAAGTTGAAAACCAACATAAAGATTTTTTTTTAAATTCAGGACATGATAGATACTTTAAAAAAATGAACCTCTGGAAATGAAAAATCATTTAGGGAAGTACAAAACACAGTGGAATGTTTTAACAGTAAACTGAACCAAGTAGAAGAAAGGATTTCAGAACTCAAAGACAAGGTTTTTGGATTAACACAATCAGACAACAATAAAGAACAAAGGAGATCTGAACAAAGTCTAAAGAAATGTGGGATTATATAAAGTGTCCAAACCTAGGAATCATAGGTATTCCTCAGGAAGAAGAAAAAGCAACAGGTTTTGAAAACCTATTGTGGGAATAACGGAGAAAAAGTGCCCTGGCCTTGCCAGAGACTTAAACAGCCAGATACAAGAAGCCCAAAGAACTCCTGGAAGAGCCATTGCAAAAAAAGGTAATCTTCAAGGCATATAGTCATAATGTTATCCATCGTCAACATGAAGGAAAGAATTCTAAGAGTATTGAGATAAAGTGTATAAAAGTAAACCAGTCAGACTAACAGGAATCTTCTCAGTCGAAATTCTACAAGCCAGAAGAGATTTGGGCCCTACCTTTAATCTCCTCAAGCAGAACAACTGTCCTCAAGGATTTTGTATCCCTGCAAAACTTTCATAAATGAAGAAATAAAGTCTGTCACTAAAGCAAATGCTGAGAGAATTTATCACACCAGACCAACAGAAATGGTCAAAGGAGTTCTAAACACTGAAACAAAAGGTTGAAGTGCACCAGTAGAGAAACAATGGAAATCATAAAACCCACAGGGCTTATACAGCACTAACAAAACAGAGATAAAGTAACTAGGTAGCAATCAACATGATAAAAGGAACAGTACCTCACATATCATTATTAACATGCATGTAAATGGTCTGAATGCCCCTCTTAAAAAGATACAGATTGGCAGAATGAATTAAAAAAACACAATCCAAATTTCTGCTGCCTTCAAGAGACACATTTAACTCAAAAAGATGCCCATAGACTCAAGGTAAAAGGGTAGGGGGGGGAAATGCCATGTAAATGGAAGCCCGAAAGCAGCAAGAGTAGCTATACTTATGTATCAGACTTTTAAGACAGACTTTAAACTAACAACAGCAAAAAAAAAAGACAAAGTAGTTCATTATATAATGATAAAGGAGCAATCCAACAAGACAATATAATAGTTTAAAATATATATGCATCTAACACCAGAGCTTCCAGCTTTATAAAAGAAATTTTATTAGACCCAAGAAGAGAGATAGATAGCCATACAATGATGGAGGGGAGGGGGGAGTTTCAACACTCCAATAACAACAATAGAAAGATCATCAAGACAAAAAGCCAACAAAAAAATTGGACTTAAATTGGAATCTCAAACAAATGGACCTAATAGACATCTATAGAACATTCTACCCCCAAACTGCAGAATATGCCTTTTTTTCTCATCAGCACATAGAATGTTTTCTAAGATAAACTATGATAGGCCACAAAACAAGCCTCAATAACTTAAAATCAAAGTCAAAATTATATCAAACATCTTCTCAATTAACACTGAAATAAAACTAGGAATCAACTCCAAGAGGAAT
>NW_006950451.1:0-847 GCF_000164805.1 Carlito syrichta | reverse complement strand
GGGTGAAAAAAGAATCGGGGTTATAGCAGTCCTCAGTCCTTAAAATCAGCATGCCATCTACTGTGGGCTAAACAAGAATCAGGGTTTCAAAAACTGGAACATAGGTAATAGCAGTTCTCATGTACAAAATCTACATGATCTCTAGCTAAGGAGAACTAAGAAACCTCTTTTACACGGTTCCTCCTTCACAATATCTACATGACATCTTGAAAATGGCAAAACAAGAATCAGAGATTCCAAACATTATTCTGGGGAAAGGGAGTCCTCATATACAGGACATTACAGGGCCCCTCGGTAAAGAAGAATAAGGAATCTGTGATACATTAGTCCACAATCCGAAAAATTCTCAGGGTGTCTTGCTGCGGTATGAACAAGAGTCAAGGCTTTGAGCTCGTCTCATGTTTCAGAGATTTTTGGCTTATGGGTATTATGAATCAGACATTTCAGGACTCCAGCAACATTCTGGTCCTCTTGACAGTTGTAATCCGGTATCTGGTAGTACAAATCTCTTAAGTTCCTTGGGAAAATTAAGGCCATATTCCCGGAAAAATGTATCATATTGCCATATTTGAATGTAACTTTGGTCTTAAGATGAACTTGGTAATCCTTAAATTTCCGTTTGTACTTTATTTGCAGAGGGGCCGAGTGTTTTGCTGTTGCTAAATATTTAGTACGAATTATTAAAATGTAACCAGGATCCATGGATTCCACATCCCTAGGAAACATCTGGGCATCTGCATTTCTGTACACAGAGTTCGGAATCCATATGGACAGGGAAATTCACGGCATCTTCCTGAGAATGGAAAGGGAATCCGATTCTTGGAGTTCTCAATCACCTAATTCTACG
>NW_006950450.1:0-623 GCF_000164805.1 Carlito syrichta | reverse complement strand
GAGGAATCACTCTCTGTGACAGCTATAGCCTTGTGATATGTGTTTGGTAAATAAAAAGACTTGAAAGTTCAAATGACTTCTTGAGCCCTGGGCTGCAGATTGGATGTGGTATTAGCTGGCAAGGAAACAACATTCAGCTGGCTGTGGTGGCTCATGCCTGTAATCTCAGAATTTTTTTTTTTCTGTGTTGGAGTCTCACTCTGTCACCCAGACTGGAGTGCAGTGGCCACTCCCGGCCACCGCAGCATCAGCCTGCTGGGCTCTGGCGATCCTTCCACCTCGGCCTTCTGAGTAGCCAGAATTACAGGCATGCGCCACCATGCCCGGCTGACTTTTTGATTTATTGTAGAGATGAGGTCTCGCTGCCCAGGCGGGTCTCGAACCCGCAGGCTCAGGCAATTCACTCATCTCAGCCTCCCAAAGGCGTGGGATTACAGGCTGAGTCACTGAGCCCGGCGTAATCTCAGAATTTTGGGAGGCAGAGACGAGAGGATCGCCTGAGCCTAGGGGTTTGAAACCAGCCTGGACAACTTGGCGAGACCTTGTCTCTACAATAAGTCATTTAGCGGGGCATGGTGGCTTGCATCTGTGGTTCCAGCAACTGGAAGACTGAGGTGGGAGGA
>NW_006950449.1:0-705 GCF_000164805.1 Carlito syrichta | reverse complement strand
AATTGATCATGACAAAAAAATATTCAAAGTTGATCAAGGTATAATGTGAACATATAAAATTTTACAACCTTTTAGATGAGTATTCTGCAAAAGGGGTTGAGTCTTTGAAAGGGCAACTCCTTCGGGTCTCCTCCCACTGTGGGAGATTTTCTGTCCTCTCAATAAATCCTGCTTTCAAAAAAAAAAGGAGTATTTGAAACATTTAAACAATTTGTAAAACAAAATTTTACTGAGTGTATCTAAGGCATACAACATGATTTTATAGGTTCCATATAGACAGTAAAATGGTTACTGTAGTGAAGTAAACTCACATATTCCTCATTTCACATAGTTGCCCATTTTGTAGGGGGGTAAGAGCTGTTAAAATCTGCTCATTTAGCATAAATCCCATGTGCATACTTTTATTTCCTATTGTTATCCTCTTGTACATTAGATCTCTAGGCTTGACTCCTAAATATTTGCTATTTTGTATCCTGTGACCTACATCTCCCTGTCCCAATCCCATTATGCTGGACCTCTGTGTAACCTCTGTTTGGTTCTCTCTGTATATTTTATTTATTTATTTATTTATTTGTTTGTTTGTTTATTTATTTATTTATTTTAGAGTCTTCATATAAGTGACACCATACAATATTTTTTGTTCTTTATCTGGCTTAATTTTCTCAATGTAATGTCCTCCATATTGTGTCAAATGGCAACTTTTTT
>NW_006950448.1:0-428 GCF_000164805.1 Carlito syrichta | reverse complement strand
CTTTGGTGGCAGAGAAAGACATTATTCTTCAGGCATGTACCACTTTTTTAAGATGGAAGAAAATAAACAAAGGAGTGAAAACATCCATTTTATATTTGGAATTTCAAATGAAGAGGCAAGAAACTCTTCCCCTAATGTTACATTGCCTTTGCATCATGTTTTGAACAGGCCGAATTCTCTAAATGTTTGCAGAGTTCAATAATCTGCAGAGTTAAGATAAAAATAAATCAAGAAATATCCATAGAAGAAAAAAACAGTAAAAGGAGAGTCAATCCTAAAAGACGCTGAGAGGTAGAAAACTGGCATCGTGAGTCCTCCTGAGACACACCAGGCTCAGGTCAGCTTCCCTGGAGAAGTGTCTCAAACCACTACTGTGTGTCCTGGAGATGCCCAATACACCTTGCAATATGGCCTTGATGACCTTCATT
>NW_006950447.1:0-715 GCF_000164805.1 Carlito syrichta | reverse complement strand
TAATTTCATATAGGATATTTCATTTAATATCTGTAATAAAAATGTGTTATTATCACTAAGTACAGATGGGGAAATGGAGGTTAAAAGAGATAAAAATAGCTTGCCCAAGAACTCTTGGCTAGCAAAAGACAGAGTCCAGATTTAATCTATTTTTTTATTATAAAAGTCTCTGTCACAGTTTTAAATTTTAGGATTAGACATTATTCACAATACTAAGCACCCTGTCTTAATGCACCCTATTTTTTGAGCACATAGGCATGATGGCCCAGAGGTTGAACCCCTAGCTAAAATTCTCTGTTGCTGACATATTATAAGAACTTTACAGAACTAGTCAGCCTTTGTGACTCACTTTACCTAATTGTAAAATGGGATAAATAATGCCTATGTTAAAAAGTTGTTATGCAGTTGTTTATTATTTCATTCATTCTTTCATGCACATATGCATGCATTCAATTATATAATGAGTAAATGGATGAATGATGTCCTTTCTTAGCTCAACCGATGAACCTTCCAGAGCATCTTTGGTAATGCAACACTCAGTAACCGCTCTGTGGTTTTCTTCTAAGATTCTTATAGTTTGAGGTTTTACATTTAGGTGTTTGATCCATTTAGAGTGGATTTTTTTATATGACGATAGGTAGGGGCCCTGTTTCTTTCTTCTGCACATGGTCAGCCAGTTTTTCTAGCAAGAAAGCCTAAATTTCAAGAGGCCTTG
>NW_006950446.1:0-3685 GCF_000164805.1 Carlito syrichta | reverse complement strand
CCAACGATGCCCACTCTCACCTATCCTGTTCAACATAGTATTGGAAGTTCTGGCTAGAGCAATTAGAAGAGAAGGCAGTCAGGGGTATCCAAATAGGAAAAGAGGAAGTCAAGTTATCTCTCTTTGCAGATGATATGATTGTGTGCCTTGCAAACCCAAGAGAATCTGGCAAAAACCTCCTTACACTGATAAAGGCCTTTGGCAAAGTCTCAGGATACAAAATAAATGTGCAAAAGACAACCTCATTTCTTTACACCAATAATAAACAAACAGAAACCCAAATAAAAACCACAATTTCATTCACAATAGCCACAAAAATAAATGAAATACCTTGGCATCTTCCTAACCAGAGATGTGAAAGACCTTTACAATAAAAACTACAAAACACTGCTCAAAGAAATCAAAGATGACCCAAACAAGTGGAAAAATATCCCATGCTCATGGATTGGAAGAATCAACATTGTAAAGATGTCCATCTTACCTAAGGCAATCATAAATTCAATGCAATACCCATCAAATTACCAGCAACATTCTTCTCAGACCTAGAAAAAGCAACACAGGAATTCATATGGAAACACAAACGTCCAAGAATAGCCAGAACAATCCACAGCCAAAAAAAAAAAAACCCAAAGCAGGTGGTATCACCTTTACCAGACTTCAAACTTTACTATAAAGCTACAATCATCAAAACAGCTTGGTATTGGTATAGTAACAGGCATATAGTTCAATGAGATAGAATTGAGATTCCAGAAGCAAAACCTCAATTTCTCAACCAACTCATCTTCGACAAAGCCTCCACCACCTACCACTGGGGAGAGGAGAACGTATTCAGTAAATGGTGCTGGGAAAACTGGCTGACCACATGCAGAAGATTGAAACAGGACCTCTATCTATTCCCATTCACAAAGGTTAATTCCAAATGGATCAGAGACCTAAATGTAAAACCTCAAAACATAAGAACCTTAGAAAATGAAGGACATACTCTCATTGAAATATGAACTGGCATCCAATTCCTGAACAAAACCCGAAACCCACAGGTCATAAGAGAGAAGATAGACAAATGGACCTTATTAAACTGACAAGTTTCTTCAAAGCCAAAGAAACCATCAAGAGAGCAGGGAGACAGCCTACAGACTGGGAAAAAGTATTTGCCAACACCAGGTCTGACAAAGGCCTGGATCTACAAGGAACTCAAATGTGCTGAAAAGAAAAAAACAACCCCATTATAAAATGGCCAAAAGATATGAACAGACACTTCACAAAGGAAGACATTCGAGCAGCCAACAGACACATGAAGAAATGTTCAACCTCACTAATCATCAGGGAGATGTGAATCAAAACCACACTGAGATACCACCTAACTTCAGTCAGAGTGACAATTATCAACAACTCAAAAAATAACAGCTGCTGTAGAGGGTGTGGTGAAAAGGGAACACTTCTACACTGTTGGTGGGAGTGTAAACTAGTGCAACCTCTGTGGAAAGCAGTGTGGCGATTCCTAAAAGCTGTAAATATCAACCTCCTATATGACTCCGCAATCCCCCTACTGGGAATATATCCTGAATAACTCAAATCACTCTATAAAAAGATACATGCACACGTATGTTTATTGCAGCATTGTTCACAATAGCAAGAACCTGGAAACAACCATACTGCCCATCAAAAGAGGACTGTATTTAAAAAATGTGGTACATAAACACGATGGAATACTATGCAGTCATAAAAAAGAACAAAATCATGAATTTTGCAGCAACCTGGATGGAACTAGAGTCTATAATACTGAGTGACCTCTCACAGAAACAAAGATCCGAGTATCACATGTTCTCACTCATATAATAGACCTTGAACATCCAATGTAATACTATAAGAAAATGACAGACAGTAGTGGGAATCTATGGGAGGGGAGGGAGATGGGATTAATGGTAGCAAATATCTGTCTGGGGACGGGGAAACACCTCTTATCAACAGGGTGCCTGAATGAAACGTATTTGTATACCTAACTCTTAACTGTACCCCACAACATCATAATAAAAAATATTGATTAAAATTTAAAAAAAGATAAGTGGTATCACTTTTAATTTTCTTAATTACACAGATTGAAAGTCATTACTAGAAGATTTGGCAACATTTGGAAAAAACAACCAAATGTATTTCATTGTTAGGGAAATAAGTCCAAATGATATACAATTTTAGAGAAATTGTTCCAATTAGGATGGACATGGCCCATTCTTCACCTAGGCATGTTGACCATTAGTGTCAAAATCTATTTGTAAGGGGGGTAAAATTTCAGAACTGGAACAGATTACCAGTGAAGGCTTAATGACCAAAGGTCTCAGAAAACTTGGCAGTAAAATTCTTAGTACTCTCACTAAGTTTAGAGAAGAAAAACTTTAATTAGTAGTCATCAAAGCACTAAGCAAAGGTCAACTTACCTACTCAGCCAATGTCTCTTTGAAGTAAAACTCTTTTGGGCTGCTGATTTCCCATGAGCAGGTGGCTGTGTTTCCCATGCTAACTTGCTCTGCTTTTTCACCTTGTGTGATGAATAATTTGTTAAATGAAAGGAGAACTGCCAGGATGTTGGGCTTGAGCATGAACCCACACTTCTTAAAAGTGGTTTAAAGCACCCACTACACAGTATTCAGATGCTAAATTAATTTGATTCCACGCTGAAATGCACTAAAATTGTTCCTACACTCTACTTTTAAATCAATGCCATTGTTTTGTGGCCCAAATACTTTTGTTTCACTTCTCTGACTTCTAGTTCAAGATTTGACTACTCTCCCTACAGATAAACAACTCTTTGTCAGGCCTGTGAGATCAATAGAATAGGTGTAGTCACAAAAGTATTTTTAGGAGGAATATATTGGTACACACTATGCCAAGAAGGTTGGCTAATTCTCTTTGTTCCAAATCTTTCTTCATCAGCCTGAGACTTCATCCTTAGGAATGAATTTACTTGAGTCTTAAAGTTTTTCATTCTTTAGGTTATTCCTACTAAAATGAAAACACTTTTGAAATCCCCTCTTAAGGGAAATGGGATACAGGCTGGATAACTGGTTTGGAACAGGGGAGATGATCATAGAAAAGAAAGCGATATTTCAAAAAGTAGTAGAACAACAAGAGCACAATTTTCTTTCTCACAATTTTGTGTGGGAAAAGGGAGAAAATGTTTCTAATTTAATCTTCTCTCCCTCAATAATTCAGGCTCCTAACATTCCTTTAATTTTCATAACCCAGCTTTACCCAAAGTACACCCTACTAAAATGAAAAAGCAGTAAGAACATCATAATGTGAAGAAAACCAGGGCATGCTATTTGAAGCACATTTACATTAGGCTCAAATAATTGGAAACTTTTATATGACTTTATTGAAGTCAAGTTAGAGCTGGGAGTACAGGAAGGCAAGAGGTGCCATGTGTAATCATTATGTGTATTATATACCCTTGTGTAACAAATTACCACACGTTTAACTTAAAACAGCCAATTATTAGTTCGCAGTTATGTAGGAGAGAAGTCTCCATATGTTTGGCTGGATTTTCTACTAGGACCTCACAAGGATAAAAGAAGAAATCAAGGTGTTGGCCATGGCTCTTATCTGGAAGATTTTAGGAAGAATCTACTTTCAAGCACATTCAAGTTGTCAGAATTCAATTCCTTGTGGTTGTAGGACTTAGGTCCCCATT
>NW_006950445.1:0-4562 GCF_000164805.1 Carlito syrichta | reverse complement strand
GGGACAAGGATTTTTTGGCTTTTGATGTGAGAAATTTTTGAGAATTGAGAGAATAATTTTTCTGTAAAGTATTGAATAAAGGGTTTAAATTTGATGTGGTAATATGTAAGTAAGGTCTAATCCAATTAATATCTCTTGACAGTTTTTGGAAATTATTTAATGATATCAAGTGATCTTTTTGTAACTGTAAAGGTTGATGACTCACTGTGTGTTTAACACACGGCCAAGATATGTGAAAGGAGGATTGGTTTGAATTTTTTTAGGAGAAATTTTTAATTGTAATCATTGAGAGTAGTTACAGTTTTATTAAGAATTTTGTGTAAAAGGGCACGATTTTTGTGAATCAGTAAAGTGTCATTTATATAATGGATTAATTAGAGATTAGGATATTGGCTTTTAATATCTCGTAAGGCTGTATTTAGATATTTTGGGAATAAAGTGGGGCTGGTTTTTCATATTTTGTGGCAGGGGTTTTTTTTGAAATGTTTAAAACGGTTGTTTTAAAATTTTAGAGAGTAAATTGAATGTCAATTGCTTATAATTTTTGGGCTTAAAGGTATAGTAAAGAAATAATTATGTAAATTAATATCTATAATATTAAAGTTAACAGGTATAGCAATTTAGGTTGTAATGTTTTTATGGCTTTTATAGTAGTGGTAATAGTTTTCAAATCTTGTAAAAGTCTCCATTTATCAGATTTTTTTAAAATTACAAAAATAAGGGTGTTTTAAGGGTTAGTGGTTGTCATTTAGGGAGGTTAGTAGAAGGCGCTATATGGCCAGCCTCTAATTGTTGTTAAACTAGCTTTTTGGCTGTCTTAAGTTTTTTTTAAGGGTATGGGCCATTGTTTTATCCAAACCGGTTTGTCAGTTTTTTAGGTAATAGAGTTTTGGGAACAATGGATCCAATATCAGCTTAATTTGTCTTTTTATTAATTTGGACAGGTTTTGCATTTTTGGTCTATTTTTGTAAAGTCTCTTAAAGGGATTATCGTTTATTTGTAGCATTTGTGGTGAAGTTTTATCGTTAGGGTTATATAAATATATGTCTATGTGAGTAAGAATATCTCTTCCCCATAATGTAAAGGGGATAGATGGAATAAAGTAGGGTAAAAATTTTTGAAGTCTCATTATCTGTCAAATATAAAATTTTAGAGCTTTTGGCTATTGAGGGTGTTTGACTAATGTCTATGAGTCTTGAAGGAGTTATTTGAGTAGGTCAGGAAGCAGATCAATCTTTTTCAGCAATATTAGATATATTGGCTCTCATGTTTAACAAGTTTTAATTTTAACTCTTTGTATATGTAAGTCTTTTAGAGGTCTAGACTTAGTAACCTCTTGAATCCAAAAAGTAACATTGTTAGAACCAAATCTAGAGTCACCTCTAGGCAGGTCAGTTAAAGTTTTACCTGTTTTATGATAAGGTAGGAGTAGCAACTGGGATATTTTTTGACCTTTGTTAAACTGTACAGTTTTGTTAGGGGGAGTAATAAGTACCTGAATTTTTCCTGTGTAATATGAATCCATCACTCCAGGAATAATGGAAATACCTTGTAAAGACACGGAACTTTTGTCTAGTATTATTCTCACTATTCCTTCCGGGAGAGGGTCCTATTTCCGTAGGAACTGGGTTCATTGGGACATCTATGGTTAATATTATTGTGGTGGAGGAATAGAGGTCTTATCTTGTGTTTTTTGGGGTGGCTCCGATGAGTTTTGTGATGGAACAAAAGGAATGAATGGTTTTATGGTGGAAGTTGTGTCCCTATTGTCAGGTGGGGCTGGGGCTGGCTCCTCTGGAAGTTTTTCTGAGCCAGGATGACTTGTTACTGATTTAAAGGAGTACCATTTTTATAAAATTTAGATAGGCATTTTTTAGCCCAATGAAAACATTTTTGGTATTTGGGACACAAGGTTTTTGGTCGAGTAGACCCAGTAAATGGTGATGATGTGTCGTGTAAGCCGGTCATACCTTGCTTAGCTGAATAATTTCTGTTAATGTATCTGACGTGACTACAGTTAAAGCAAACTGCAATGAGATATTTTTTATTATATATTTTTACTTATTTATGTATTGTTTATATTATTTATATATTGTTTATACATAGTTTGTATTGTTTATATATATTGTTAATATTTATATTATTTTTATATATTGTTTATATTATTTATATTACTTATATATTGTTTATATAGTTTTTATTATTTATATTATTTATATCACTTATATATTATTTACATATTTTTTTATTATTGTTTGAGTTTTTTGCATTTTTATAAGAAAAATAGTGTAATTAAATCCAGGTTTTATTTTAGTTTTTTTAATCTCTAAAAGAAAAGCTTAGAAAGAGGTGTTGGAAGGGTGGCAAAAAGGTAGGTCTTTTTATCATTATCATCATCATTGTCTGATATAATCAATTATATTGTCGGGTTTTTTTATCAGTCTTATTAACGTATGACAAGTGTTATTAGCATTTTTAACAGCCAATTGTTTAAAATTTTTGTTGTCTCTTTGTTAGTAATTATCCACTTGACGGTGGTGGTTAGTCTGGAGATGAAATCCTCATAGTTTTTTCTGTCTTTTGTTTTATCTCAGACAAAGAAGGAGTTTGAGTGGAATTAGCAGGCAATTTTTTTTAAGCTTATTTGAGTATATATATTTTTAGGGAAAATTATTTGAGTGTTGTATGTGGCATATTGTCCAATATCTGTCAGGATATTTTTAACAATAACAAATGTATCTGGTGGCCGATTTTGATTTTTTGTCATCTGAATTTGTACCTGATCTTTATACTCTGTTTCCTAAATTAAATAGGCTCCTCTGGATAAGCAGCTTTTAGCCAATTGTTGTCAATCAGAAGTAGTCATTCAGTGAGAAGTGAATTGATTTAAAATAGTAAGAGTATAGGGAGCCAAAGGACCATATTGTGAACTGGCCTCTTTTAATTCTCTTACCAACTTGTAAGGTAAATTATCCCATTGTGTTTGGTCCACTCCATCAATGTCAGTAATAGTCGCTGGAAAACATTTTGATAAACTGAAATCTCCTTTTTTTCGTCTCTGTTTGAGCAGCCTGTATTTCAAAAAGAAAAGGAGGGGCAGGGTCACTGCTGGGTGTGAGGTTTAGCTTTTTTATCTGTCTTATGGAGAGGGACTTGTGGAAGAGGCAGCTTAGTGTTATTAAGGTAATTGTTATCATGGTAATTTGTGGCTTTATTTTCCAAACCTGTCATGTCCTGTGGGCATAATTTATCATTATAATTTGAAGGTGTAGAGGTAGCAGTGAAAGGAAAGTTTTTTTATTATTCTTATCATTATTAATGGCCTTTTTGGTAGGAAAATTTTATAATCATGTAGGGGATTTAAAGAATTTTTGATTAAGTTTATAAAGAAAAAGCATTAGTTGGCACCTTTTGGGGCCTATGTTGAATATAAAACAGTCTTAATTTTTTCCCCACTTTTTTCCAGATATTTAAATTTATTGTATTTTTTTAAGGAAACTAGGGACAATGTTTCTGAACAAAATGTAGAAAATGACTTAGATCAGTAGCAGAGACTATAGTTTTATGTTTAGAGAGAGTATTTTTAAGATATTGAAAACATTTTATGTTTTTTAGGTTTGCTCTGGCCCATGATTAGATCACGGCTCTGGCTTTACAAAAATTTTGTTTATCCATGCTCACTTTGTCTGTCTTTATAGAGGAGTGTGTAGTATCCTGGGTAAGATCTTAGGCATACTGAAACGAGAAAAAAAGTTTATCTTTTCAGGACCCTATGTTGGACACCATGTGCTGGGGCCAGACCCTGCAGAGAGATTTAGAGGGTCCCTGGAAGGTGGGGCAAGGGGTGATTATTCTGCAGAAATAAAGAGAAAGATAGAGAAGAGGGGAGAAAGAAAGAGACTGTACTCTTTCTAGTGTAGAGGCCATTTAATGGGTGTAATCCAGGGCTTTTATCCCCAAACTCCACAAAGTTATCATGGGAACTCCTGCTGCTATTGTTACAAAAAGGTAGCATGTGCCTTTCCATTGAACAGGTCCAGACGCACACAGGATATGCCCCACTCCCAAACAGATGTATTTCTTAGACATAAGGAAAAATATGAAGTTCTTATCCAGTTTTATGTACCCTTAGTTGTTTATATTTACATAAACTATTGTTTAATGCTTACACCATATGCTAATTCAAACTGGTTTTTATAAAACAGTTGGTGCTATGGTTACTCTCTCCTAGCACAAGCTGGCCTAATACAAACTTTACTAGCCCCCCAAGTCAAACTGAACTAATCATACTTCTATAATAAAATGGTTGCTTAATTTTTCTTAATCTATATAAACTATTTTCTGAAAACCTATATCTATAAATTTCTAAAGGTCGCATCAAGTGAACTTGTGACCTGAACTAAGGCTCCTCAATGGGACTCAAAGCCAAACTTAAATTGTGATAATTAAAAAAGACCATAAGACGTGGGGAATGGGAACAATAAACTCCTAGTTTAGCTGTGTATATTCTTGCCTCAGAGTTTTCTGTTAGAGCCAGCTGGAGCTTTTCTTGGTAGTTTGG
>NW_006950444.1:0-755 GCF_000164805.1 Carlito syrichta | reverse complement strand
TAGCCTTTTATCAATCTGCAGATAAAATGAAATAACCATTAGTTTAACATGATTTTTCTCAGACCTGGAAATTGCAATAAAGAATTCAAATGAAACCATAAGCAATAATCAATAGCCAAAGGAATCTCATCAAAAGAAAAAAAGCAGGAGATATCGCAGTTCCAGACTTCAAACTTTACTATATGTTTAGAGTAATCAACACAGCCTGATACTGGTACAAGAATAGGTTCATAGGCCAATGGATCAGGACAGAAAATGAAATCCTCAAATTCTAAACCAACTCATCTTTGAAAAAAATCTCTACAGGACCCCTGTCTATCACCATACACATTAACTCTAAATGGAATAAAGACCAAAACGTGAAACACCAAATTATAATAATTTTAGAAAACACAGGAGACACCATTAGGGAAACTGGAATTGGAAAGTAATTCCTCTTCAGACCCTACGTACCCATACCTTAAGAAGTAAGTTAGACAAGTGGGATCTCAACAAATTAATATACTTCTGCAAAACAATTGAAACCGTCAGAAAAGCGTGGATAAAAACAACAGAATGGGAAAAACGATTCTCCACCTATATATGTAAAAAAGCATAACATCTATGATTACAAGAAACTCAAACACTCAGAAAAATCAGACAAACATTCCCTTTGAAAAGTGTGCAAAATACGTGATTGGATATTTTTCATAAGAAGAGATATGGGCAGCCCTCAACACATGAAAATTGCTGAGCCTCACTCATCATAAAAGAAA
>NW_006950443.1:0-6474 GCF_000164805.1 Carlito syrichta | reverse complement strand
TCTTGTCCCTTTTCAAACCACCACACTGTTAACCAAAGATGTTGCTTTACTTTTCAGTCCAAATGCAGTGTAGATGCATTTTTTTCCAAAATCCTGACCTGCATCGATTATGGTTTGTTTTATTAATGATGACCATTCTTACAGGGGGTATGTGGTATTTCAAAGTGGTTTCATTTGCATTTCTTTGATGATGAGTGTGGCTGAGTAATTTTATGTGTCTCCTGGCTGCCCGGACCTCTTCTTATGAAAAGTGTCCACTCATGTATTTGCACACTTTTCAAAGGGAATGTTTGCCTGATTTTTCTGAGTGTTTGAATTTCTTGTAGATCATCGATGTTATATCTTTTTACAGATATATAGGTGGAGAATCGTTTTTCCCATTCTGTTGTTTGTATCCATGCTCTTTTGATGTTTTCTTTTGTTTTTCAAAAGTATATTAATTTGTTGAGATCGCACTTGTCAAACTTTCTTCTTAAGGCATGGGTATTTAGGGCTCTGAAGATGAATTAGTTTCCAATTCCAGTTTCCCTAATGGTATCTCCTGCGATTTCTAAAATTATTATAATTTGGTGTTTTACGTTTTGGTCTTTGATCCGTTTAGAGTTAATGTGTATGGTGAGAGATAGGGGTCCTGTTTGAATCTTTTTTATGTGGTCAACATTTTCCCAGCTGCATTTACTGAATATGTTATCCATTACCCAGTGGGTCTTGGATTCTTTATTGCAATTTTCAGGTCTGAGAAAAGTGATGTTAAATTAATGGTTATTTCCTTGAATCTGTAGATTGACTAAAAAGCTAATTTTTACATTAAAACATGTAAGTAATGTCAGGGAAAGAAGCATGTCAAATTGTCATTTATGACATCAGCCTCAGAACTTGGACACCATAATGGAATGGACCTTGACTACTGAGTAATCCTAGGCTTCAAACACTTGTGTACAGTGATATTCCAAATGCGGTAGACATGGTGGATTTCATACCCAAGAAGTGAAGAGAACCATGTGTTCACACCTATGCAAAAATTTCTCCAGGGATAAGTGACCATTCAAAAATCCTCTAAACGAGGTGTCTTTTTTTTTAACCAGTCTTTATGAGAATACCCAGAAATTCCCAAATTGGGAGGGAACTTGAAGGGGTTGCCCCAAGAGGTAGTCTTTTATTTTTATGGTCACGGAGTACAGTTGGAGCTTGGTTATAGTACAAACAAATAATATTTTAGCACTTTGTATAGTGTTGAACCTTTGGATGTTTTTAGTATTGTATAACAGATTTTTAGCAGTGTTTCCTACAGTATTTGAACATTGCTTTTGCTAAGATCATAAGCAATTTTCCAGAATTATCAATTATATAACTTTTTATACTAATGTAGAGCCCAAATTATTACTACTTTGTAAATCTCCTTGTTATTTTGGTTTATATATATTGGGTCCCAAATTCTCCTTTTCTGTGTGCCTCAATGTAAATGCTTGGTGATTAAATGTATCAGATTAATTGGATACTTTGTTGCAGAGTACAGCATTATGTCTTACGTAGTGAAAATACTAGGGGATTCAATGGAAATACTCTTTCAAAAATATAAGTTAGGTTAAAATAAGAAGGGAATGTGATTTTATATTTCCTTCAAAAATATAAGGAAAACTTTTCTCTAGGAAGTGCACATCTGTAACATTTAATCAAAATTAACAAGCAGAAAATACAGAGTGCACCAAGAAAATGTACGCAAATTTTAAGAATGGAAAAAGCTCTATTAAATTACGATACTCTTTTATTTTATAACATTTTTAAGATTTATTAGGCATTCTGCCTTTTGAATAATACTTAGGTACCCAGAATCTCAAGCTTCAGTTTTCTAAGAATGATATTGATCTGGAGTCTGAACAAGTTTCAATTTAGACAGAATAACACATTCAAAATTTTTTTGAGAAACACTGCAGTTGTTAATTTTGAAGGCAGAATTATACCATGTATTCTAACATATTAAAAGGAAAGGGAGTATTCATTGTAGTATTATTCAATTCTTTAAAAAATCATCCCTGCATAATGAACATTTGCAGGCCCAACCCTGAATTGTAACAATTTTTAAAGTTAAAAAAATTAAAAACCAGAATAAACAAATAAAGTCGGCTTCATGTTTTACAGCTTTCATATATTTATTTATTTAATTATTTATTTTAATTTTTTAAATAATTTGGAGTACAATTCAGAGTTAGATACACAAACATTGATTATACAGGGTCCGTGGTTACTGACGTACGCCCCTCCTTTCCTTAGCAGTATCCCACCACTGCCAATCTCACCCATCCCCCTAATCATTTTCCACTACTGCCAATCACTTTCTTACAGCACTATAATGATCCAGTTTAGCTCATGAGTGATAACATATAGAACACTGTTCTTTGATTCTGTGATAAATCACTGAAAATGCCATACCTCATATCCGTCAAACGTTCTGCAAAATCCTTCTATTTGTCCTTTTTTATGGCATGATATTCCACTGTGTATATACCACATTTATTTTATCCATTCCAGCTTTGATGGGCAAAATGGTTGGTACCATATTTTATTGCATTTGTGATTAGAGCTGCAAAAAACATAAGGGTGCAGGTATCTTTTTGGTAAAATGATTTGAGTACCTCCAGGTATATTCTCTACAGGGGAAATTCTGGTTCACATAGTACATCAATATCTTGTCCCTTTACAAACCACCACAGTGTTTTCCAAAGATGCTGCTCTACTGTTCAGTCCACATGCAGTGTAGATGCATTTTTTCTTCCAAAATCCTGACCTGCATCTATTATGTTTTGTTTTATTAATGATGGCCATTCTTACAGGGGGTATGTGGTATTTGAAAGCGGTTTCATTTGCATTTCTTTGATGATGATTGTGGCTGTGCAATTTTCATTTCTCTTCTGGCTGCCCATATCTCTTCTTATGAAAAGTGTCCACTCACGTATTTGCACAGTTTTCAAAGGGAATGTTTGCCTGATTTTTCTGATTATTTGAATTCCTTGTAGATACTAGATGTAATGCCCCTTTACAGATATATAGGTGGAGAATCGTTTTTGTCATTCTGTTGGCTGTATACCTGCTCTTCTGGCAGTTGGTTTTGTTTTGCAGAAGTATATTAATTTGATAAGATCCCACTTCTCTTACTTACTTCTTAAGGCATGGGTATTTTGGGCCCTGAAGACGAATTAGTTTCCGATTCCAGTTTCCTAATGGTGTCTCCTGCGTTTTCAAAGATTATTACAATTTGTTGTTTTACATTTAGATCTTTGATCCATTTCGAGTTAATGTGTATGGTGATAGATAGTTGTCCTGTTTCAATCTTGTGCATGTTTTCAACCTTTTGCCAGCACCATTTACTGAATATGTTCTCCATTCCCAGTGGGTGTTGGAGGTTTTTTCAAAGATGAGTTGGTTGAGGATTTGAGGATTTCATTCTCTATCCTGATTCATTGGCCTATTGACCTATTCTTGTATGAATACCAGGCTGTGTTGATTACTGTAAACATACAATAAAATTTGAAGTCTACAACTGCAATAGCTCCTGCTTTGTTTCTTTTGATGAGATTCTTTTGGCTATTCATGATTGTTTATGTTTTCATATGAATGCTTTATTGTAATTTCCAGATCTGAAAAGAACAATGTTACCTTAATGTTTGTTTCATTGAATCTATAGATTGACTAAAAGGCTAGTTTTTACATAATAAGAGGTAAGTAAGGTCAGGGAAACCAGCATGTCAAATTGTTACTTATGACATCAGCCTCAGAACTTCGACATCATAATGGGTGAGAACTTGACTATTCAGCAATCCTTAGGCTTCAAGCACTTGTGTACAGTGCTGTGCCAAATGCAGTAAACAGGGTGGATATCATTCCCAAGAAGTGAAGAGAACCATGTGTTCACACCTATCCAATAATTTCTCCATGTATAAGTTTCCATTTAGAATCCTCTAAATGAGGTAGTGTTTTGTTGTTGTTGTTTGTTTGTTTTTATAGCAGTGTTTATTGAGCAGACCAAGAAATTCTGAAACTGGAGGGGAACTGAGATGGTTGCCCAAGAAGTAGTCTTTTATTATTAGGGTCACGGAGTCCTGTTGTGGCTTGGTTATAGCACAACCAAATAACATTTTAGTATTTTCTTTAGTGTAGACATTTTTCGATGTTTTAAATATTGTGTAACCGCCTTTGAGCAGTTTTTCCTGCAGGATTTGAACATGGCCTTTGCAAAGATCATAATCAATGTTCCAGAATTTTCAATTATCTAAATTTTTTTAATTATGCAGGGGCCAAATATTTACTACTTTGTAAATCTCCATGTTATTTTAGTTGATATATATTGGGCCCCAAATTCACTTTTTTCTGTGTGCCTCATTGTAAATGCTTGGTGATTAAAAGTATCAGATTAATGCAGAGTACAGCAATATGTCTTAGGTAGAGAAAATACTAGGGGTTCAATGGAAATACTGTTTTAAAAACATACAATGGGTTCAAATATAAAGGGAATGTGGTTTTATATTTCCTTCAAGTATTTAAGTGAAATTTTCCTCTAAGCATTGCACATCTGTCAAATTTAATCAAAATTAACAAGCAGAAAGTACAGAGAGCACCAAGAAAATGTACACAGCATTTTCAGAATTGAAAAAGCTGTATTAAATTACAATACTGTTAATATTCTAAAATATTTAAGATTTATTATGCATTCTGCCTTCTGAATAGCACTTAGATACACTGAATCTCAAGGTCCAGTTTTCTAAGAATGATATAGATCTGAAATCTCAACAAGTTTCAATTTAGACAGTATAAAACATTCAGAATTTATGGGGGAAGCACTGTAGTTGTCAGTTTTGAAGGCAGAATTATACCATGTATTCCAACGTATTAAAGGGAAAATTAGTAATCATTGGAGTATTATAGAATTCTTAAAAAATCAATCCCTGAATAATGAAATTTTCTAGACCCAACCCTGAATTGTAACCATTTTTAAAGTAAAAGAAAATAAACTAGAATAAACAAATAAAATAAAATAAACTAGAATAAACAAATAAAGTCAGTTGCGTTTTACAGCTTTCTTTTATTTATTTAATTTTTTATTTTAATTTTTTTAATGTAGGGTACAATTTAGAGTTAGATATACAAACATGGATTATGCAGGGTCCCTGGTTGATGAGGTATGCCTCTCCCTTCCTTAGCAGTATCCCTAAAATGACAGTCACACCCCTCCCCATAAAAGGTTTTCCACTACTGCCAATCCCTTTCTTACAGCACTACAAGTGATAAAGTTCAACTCATGAGTGAAAACATATGGAACTCTGTTCTTTGGTTCAGTGATAAATCACTGAAAATGAACTACCTCATATCATCAAACATTCTGCAAAGTCCTTATATCTGTCCTCTTTTATGGCAGCATAATATTCCACAGTGTATATACCTCATTTATTTTATCCATTCCAGCTTTGATAGGCAACATGGTTGCTACCATGATTTATTTCAATTGTGATTAGAGCTGCAAATAATATACTGGTGCAGGTATCTTTTTGGTAAAATGATTTGAGTTCCTTCATGTATATTCTCGACAAGGGAATTACTGAATCACATGGAAGGTCAATATCCTGTCCCTTTAGAAACCAGCACACTTTTTCCCAAAGATGTTGCTCTACTTTTCAGTCCACATGCAGTATAGAAGTATTTATTCCTTCCCAAATTCTGATCTGTATCTCTTATTGTTTGTTTTATTAATGGTGGTCAGTCTTACAAGGGGTATGTGGTATTTCAAAGTTGTTTCTTTTGCATCTCTTTGATGATGAATGAGCCTGAGCAATTTTCGTATGTCTGCTGGCTGCCCATATCTCTTCTTATGAAATTTGTCCAATTACGTGTTTTGCACAATTTTCAAAGGGAAGGTTTGTTTGATTTTTTGAGTGTTTGAGTGTCTTGTAGATCCTAGATATTATGCCTTTTTACAGATATATAGGTGGAGAATCTTTTTTCCCACTCTGTTGGCTGTATCCCTGCTCTTCTGATGGTTTCTTTTGTTATCCAGAAGTATATTAATTTGATGAGATCCCACTTGCCTAACTTACGTTTTAAGGCATGGGTATTTAGGACTCTGAAGAAGAATTAGCTTCCGGTTGCAGTTTCCCTAATGGTGTCTCCCGCATATTCTAAGATTATTATAATTTGGTTTTTTACATTTAGGGCATTGATGCATTTAGAGTTAATGTGTATGGTGATAGATAGTTGTCCTGTTTCAATCTTGTTCATCTTGTCAGTCTTTTCCCAGCACCATTTACTGAATATGTTCTCCATTATCCAGTCGGTCTTTGAGGTTTTTTTGAAAGATGAGTTTGTTGAGAAATTGAGGATTTCATTCTATTTCCTGATCCATTGGCCTATGGACCTACTCTTGTACCAATACCAGGCTTTTGATTAATGTAAACATATAGTAAAATCTCAAGTCTGGAACTGCGA
>NW_006950442.1:0-1035 GCF_000164805.1 Carlito syrichta | reverse complement strand
TTTTTGAAGGAAAACTTATATGTCTTCTCAGAATCCTATGAAACCAGACCAGGAGCTTAGAGTCTCCTGTTTATTTTCTCAAGGGCAGTGCCCTGAAGTGTTCAAAGGGCCTTTTTCCAAGGAAAAGATGGAATTCCATACCCCTTCCAAAGAAAAGATGGAATGTTCATACCCCTCCCAAGACTTGGAGACTTGTTAGCTATTATTTGTTTAGATAAGCCTTCTGCTCTTTTTTCCCTCTCTTTTCTCTGAGACTCCCAAAGTGTGTATTTTGGTTCACTGGATGGTGAATTCCACAGAGTTGAGTTAGCTGTCTTGTATGCTCATGCATGGTTCACAGAGCATGTTTACACCATCTGTGGGGGTATGGGAGTATTAACTATGGGACTGGGCATGAAGAATGCTGGGTGTGCATGGATTAGTTGGGCTAGTTGAAGAGGCTAGAGGTCCACAGGTGATGCATCCTACAATGTTTCTGGGCAGGCCTCCTGTTAGAGTCTGTAAAGCAGTTAGTAGAAACAATGCCCTTCGTTGAATTCCGCACTCTGATTGCTATAGTTCCTCCATACTTTTTCCCTGCTACTAGCTGCTCCCAGTCATACCAATCTTCTCACTATTCTGGATGAAGTGAAAAATAAGTGGGTCTCTTGGGCAGTATCTTATATAATGAAAGAAGCTGGGTGCTGATTGCACTCTCACTTTTCCCCTTGGGAAAAATCACAGGCCAAAGGAGTCTCTTTTAGCATGAACTGTGCTACCTTAGAGAAGATATAATATGGGTAAAGTGAAATTGTTTTTACCCTCTTCATTGCATCCATTCTCTGGTGTTTTGGTTAATTCCTGATCACCTATAAAGTTACTCTTGTTTGTTGCTGGTTGTTAAGACCAGTGTTTCTGTGTGGGACATGAGGGTTAAAACTCCTATTCCATCATTTTGCTGACACCAGTTACTACCATTAATCCCATCTCCCTTCCCCCCCAAAGTTTCCTACCACTGTTAGTCATTTTCTTATGGTATTACGTTGGATGATCAGA
>NW_006950441.1:0-4504 GCF_000164805.1 Carlito syrichta | reverse complement strand
GCTAACTATTTATCTAGCTGAATAACTAACTGATTTAATAGTGAGCTAACTAGTTAGGTAACAGACTTAAGTAACTGACTTAAATATTTAGCTAACTATTGAGCCAGCTGACTTAGCTAGCTAGCTATTTAGCTAGCTGACTTAGCTAGCTGACTTAACTAGTTGACTGAATGAGTTGGTTAGCGAGTTAGCTAACTGTCTTAACTTGTTGGGAAACGAGTTAACTAGCTTGCTTGACTACTTGGTTAATGAGTTAGCTATGTGACATTTTAGCTGACAAGTCGACTGACTACTTAGCACATTTAACACGTTGGCTGACTACTCAGCCAACTTATTAGCTGGCTTAACATGTTGCACCAGTAGTCGACCGACTAGTTAGCTGCGTCAACGAGTTGACTGATGAGTTGGCCCACTAGTTAGCTCAGTTGACTAGTTGTCTGCTGGTTTGCTGACCTAAGTAGTCAGCTGACTAGTTTGCTAACTTGTTATCTGGCATAGTTAGTCATCTGTATAGTTAGCTTAGCTAACTTTTCAGCTTCAAGTTGGCCGACTAGTCGGCCGATTGGTTAGCTGACTTAACTATTCACCTGGCTAGTTGGCCGACAGGTTAGCTGGCTTAACTAATTGGCCAACAAGTGAGCTAACAGGTGAGCTGACTTAATGAGTCAGCTCACGAGTGAGCTAGCTGGTCATCTGACTTAACTAGTTGGCTGGTGATTGAGCTGACTTATCACTTGACTTAACTAGTTGGCCTGCAAGTGAACCAAATGGTGAGCTGCTGTAACTAGTTGACAGGTGAGTGAGCTGACTGTCAGCCGAATTTAGTTGGCTAGCAAGTGAGCCAACTGGTCACAAGATTTAACAAGTTGGTCTGCAAGTGAAACAACCGGTGAGCCAACTTAAATAATTGGCCAACTAATGAGTCAACGGGTGAGCTGCCTTAACTAGTCATCTGGAGAACAAGCCAACTGCTGAACTGACTTAACTAGTCGGCTGGCGAGCAAGGCAACTATTTATCTGTCCTGTTGGCTTGTGAGTGAGCCAAGTTAGTTGACCTGTTGGCTGGCGAGTGTGCTGACTAACTTGTGGAGTGGTAGGCAGGCGAGGGAGCCGATTAGTTAGGGAACATGATGGAAAGAGAGTGAGCCCACTAATTAGCTGACCAGATAGCTGAGTTGCTAACAGACTAGATGCCTAGGTAACTAGCTGATTTGCTAGCTGACTTAACTAGCTAGCTGACTAGCTAGGTGGCTATTTGCTGTCATAACTAGCTAGCAAACAAGCTATCTAGCTGTCTAACCAGCTGACTTAACTAGCTATATAACTGGCTTGTTTACTGGCAAGCTGATTAACTAGCTAGCTGACTATCTAGCAGACTAGCTAGCTGAATTAAGTGGCTAGTTGGCTAGCTAGCTGACTTAACTAACTGTGGAGGTAGTTGGCTGGCTAGCTGGCTAACCAGCTGACTTAATTAGCTAGCTACATGGTGGGTTAGATGACTAGACAGCTGGCTTAACTAGCTAGCTTCCTGGTATGCTAGCTGGCTAGGCAGCCAGCTAGGTAGCTAGTGGGCTGGTCAGCTGACTAGCCAGCCAGGTTAATTAGCCAGTCGGCTGACTGGACAGTCGGATAGCCAGCTGACTGGCTGGACAGTTAGATAGCCAGTCAGCTTAACTATCCAGACACCCTGCTAGCCAGCCAGCTATCCAGCTTCTTTAACTAGCTGGCCATCTACATGACCAGCCTGCCAACCAGCTGGTTTAACTTGCCAGACACCTAGCTAGCCATCCAGTTAACTAAGTGATTTAACTAGCTGACTTAACTAGATAGCCATCAGGCTAGCCAGTGAACTTAGCTAACAAGCCACCTAGCTAGCCGTCCGTCTAGCCAGTTCACTTACATTGCTGACTTAATTAGGTGACCAGCTGGCTAGCCAGCTGACTTAGTTAGCTAGGAACCTCCATAGTCAGGTGGCTAGCCAGTTGAATTTTCAAGCTGACATAACCAGCTAGCCAGCTGGCTAGCAAGCTGACTTAGCTAGCTAGCTATCTAGCTAGCCAGATGGATAGCCACTTGAATTAACTAGCATAATTAACTAGCTAGCCAGCTTACTAACCTGCTGACTCAACTAGGTGACTAAACTCGTTAGCCAGCTGGCTAGCCAGCTGATTTAAATAGCTGACAACACTAGCTAATCAGGTGGCTAGTCAGCTGATTTAACTAGTTAACAAGATAAGTATCCCACATGCTTGCCAGCTGACTTAACTATCTAGTTACCTAGGTATCTGACTGGTTAGTGAGCTGACTTAACTAGGTGTCCCAACTAGCTACCCAGGTAGCTAACCAACTGACTTAACGAGCTAGATACACAGCTAGGCAGCTGGCTTGCCAGCTGCCTTAACTAGCTTATATAACTTGCTAACCTGCTGACTTAACTAGCTGAAATAACTGCCTAGTCAGCTGTGTAGTCAAATGACTTAACTAGCTTTTAAATTAGCTAGTGAACTACCTAGCCAACTGACTTAACAAGGTGACTTAACTAGCTAGTCAACTGATTAGGCAACTGACTTAACTAGCTGATTAACGAGCTAGGTAGCTGGCCAGCCATGTGACTAAAATAGCTGAATTAATTAGGTATCCAGCTGCCTAGTCAGCTGACATAACTAGCTCCCTACCTCTCTAGTCACTTGTATAGCCAGATGAGTTAAATAGCTGACTTAATTAGCTAGCCAGCTGGCTGGCGAACTGACTTAACTAGGTCAATACCTGTCATAACTAGCTGGCTTTACTAGCTGTCCTGCTTTCTAGCCAGTTGAATTAACTAGCTTGCTACATAGCTATCCATCTGGCTATCCAGCTGAATTAAAAAGGTGACATATTTAGCTAACCAGCTGTCTAGCCAGCTGAATAACTCTCAAGCTACCTAGCTATCCAGCGGGATAGTCAGCTGATTTAACTATGTGACTTATCTATCTAACCAGCAGGCTACACTGCTGATATAACTAGCTAGCTACCTAGCTAGCAAGCTGGCTAACAAGCTGATTTAACGAGCTGACTTAACTAGCTAGCCATGTGGCTAGACAGCTGACTGAATTGCCTAGCTAACTAGGTAGCCAGCAGTCTAGCCAGCTGACTTAACTAGCAGACTTAATGAAGTAGCCAGTTGGCTAGCCAGCAGACTTAACTAGCTCTCTACCTAGCTAGACAGCTGAATAACCAGCTGACTTAACTAGTTGACATAACTAGACGCCAATGGCTAGCCAGCTTACTTAACTAGGTACCTACGTACATAGCCCGCTGGCTGGCCAGCTGATTTAACCTAACTACCTAGCTAACCTGCTGGCCATCGAGCTGACTTAACTAGGTAACTTAAATAGCTAGCCGGCTGGCTAGCGAGCTGACTTAACCAGTAGCTAACTTGTCAGCTTAGTCCTTATTTAACGTGCTAGCTAGCTTTCTTAGTTATCTGACTTAACTTGTTAATTAATAAGCTAGCTTGTTGACTCAACCAGCTTACTTAACTCAGTAACTAACTAACTAGCCATCTGACTCATCCAACTGACTTAACTCGTTAGCTAACTAGCTAGCTAGCTGACTCAACCAGCTGACTTAATCCTTCAGTTAACTGGCTAACTACCTGACACAACCAGCTGACTTAAACTGTTAGCTAAATAGCAAGTTAGCTGTCTTAACCAGCTGACTAAGTAAGGAAGCTGACTTAACTAGCTTACTTAGCTAGCTGACTTAAATACTTAGCTAGCTGAATTAACTGGCTGACTTAACTAGTTAGCTAGCTGACAACTACATGAATTAAAGTTAGTTAACTATTTAACAAGCTGAATAGCTTGCTGAATTAACTAATTAGCCAACTAGTTCGGTAGCAGACTTAAGAAGGTGACTTAAATAGTTAGCTAATTAGTTAGCTAGCTGTCTTAGCTAGCTGACTTAGCTAGCTAGCTGTTTAGCTAGCAGACTTAGTTAGCTGACTTAACTAGTTGGCTAACGAGATAGTTAGCTAATTTAATGAGTTGGTTAATGAGTTAGCTAACTGTTTTAACCAGTTGATAAACGAGTAAATTAGCTGACTTAACTAGTTGGTTAACGAGTTAGCTAGGTAACTTAACTTGTTGACTGACGAGTCAGCTGTCTAGTTAGCTGGTATAACACATTGACTGACTACACAGCCGATTTGTTAGCTGGCTTAACATGTTAGCCGGTAAGACGACTGACTAGTTAACTGGGTCAATTAGTTGACTGACAAGTTTGCCAACTAGTTAGCTCGGTTAACGAGTTGGCATTCTGGTTTGCTGAACTAATGCTTTGACTGACTTGTTGACCAACTATTTAGCTAGCCTAACTAATAGGCTTACTATTTAGCTGAGCTAACTTATCAGCTGACAAGTTGACTGACTGCTAGACCGATGGGATATCTAACTCCCATCGGTTGGTCTGCTAGTAGGCTGAGCATTTAGCTGACTTAATTCATCGGCCTGCTTGTGAGCCC
>NW_006950440.1:0-559 GCF_000164805.1 Carlito syrichta | reverse complement strand
GACTTCTGAGAAGATGGCAATGGAGTCAACTGGACTATGTGAGTCCCAATGTGAGTGAAATGAGTGTATGAAAAATTTTACATACATGTCTGGGAATAAGTGGGCGTGTGTGTGGCTGACTGAGTGGGGGCTTGGGAACAAATGGCCAGGGCTTCTGGTGAAGCAGCTGGTGCCAAAGCTGGTCTGCTTGCACCCTTGCACTTCCTGGGGCATGGAAGTCAAGCACCATTTTTTTAAAAGTCAGCAAGTCTATCCTGGGAAGAAGCTGCCAAGAGTGACTGCCAGTCCCAGGCTCTGCCTCACCACTGCAGCACCTGGCTGGACACTGGCAGCAAGGACTACAGAGGAAGCACAGTGAGGGAGCCAGAGGCAGAGCCCCACTAGAGAAGATGAAAGAGGCACTCTGCCACCATATTAAAAACTTGGCAGAAAGTGCTCTGGCTTGCTCACCACTGAGAAGCAGACCAGATCTCTGTGACCAGTGGATTAACTACTCAGGGCTGATCATGACCCAGAAGGGTTATCCTGAAAGCACAAATTCTGGAAGGACAGGACAAGG
>NW_006950439.1:0-822 GCF_000164805.1 Carlito syrichta | reverse complement strand
TTAGCTCTCTACACAAGTGCTTGAAGTCTAAGGATTGCTCAGTAGTCAAGGTCCCTCCCACTATGATGTCAAAATTATGAGCCTGATGTCATAAAGGACAATTTGACATGCTTGATTCTCTGACTTTACTTACCTCTTTTAATGTAAAAATTAGCCTATTAGTCAATCTACAGATTCAATGAGATAACCATTAAGTTACATCATTCTTCTCATGCCTGGAAATTACAATAAAGAATTCATATGAAACCATAACGAATCATGAATAGCCAAAAGAATCTTATCAAAAGAAAGAAAGCAGGAGCTATTGCAGTTCCAGACTCAAAGTTTGCTATATGTTTACAGTAATCAACACAGCCTGGTATTGGTACAAGAATAGGTTTATAGGGCAATGGATCAGGACAGAGAATGAAATCCTCAAATTCTCAACAAACTCATCTTGGAAAAATCCTCTAAGACCCACTGGTCAATGGAGAGCATATTCAGTAAATGGTACTGGGAAAAGGCTGACAACATGCCCAAGATTGAAACAGGACCCCTATCTATCACCTTACACATTAACTCTAAATGGATCAAAGACCTAAATGTGAAACACCAAATTATAATCATCTCAGAAAACGCAGGAGACACCATTAGGGAAAGTGGAACCAGAAACTAATTCCTCTTCAGAGCCCTAAATACCCATTCGTTAAGAAAAAACTTCAGCAAGTGGGATCTAATCAAATTAATATACTTCTGCAAATCAAAAGAAATCATGAGAAGAGCAGGGATACAGCCAACAAAATGGGAAAAACGATTCTCCACCTACATATCTTAAAAATGCTG
>NW_006950438.1:0-674 GCF_000164805.1 Carlito syrichta | reverse complement strand
AGCCTTCCAAAGTAGCTGGAATTACAGGCATGCGCTACCACGCCCGGCTGGTTTTTTGATTTATTGTAGAGATGAGGTCTCACTGCCCAGGCGGGTCTCGAACCCGCGGGCTCAGGCAATCCACTCACCTCAGCCTCCCAAAGGCGCGGGATTACAGGCTGAGCCACCGAGCCCGGCTTGCTTACCTCTTTAATGTAAAAATTAGACTTTTAGGCAACCTACAGAATCAATTAAATAACCATTAATTTAAAATCCTCCTTCTCAGACCTGGAAATTATAAAAAAGAATTCATATGAAACCATAAACAATAATGAATAGACAAAAGAATCTTATCAAAAGAAAAAGCTGGAGCTATCCCAGTTCCAGACTTCAAATTTTACTATATGTTGACAGTAATAAACACAGCCTGGTATTGGTACAAGAATAGGTCCATAGGCCAATAGAATAGGACAGAGAATAAAATCCTCAAATTCTCAACCAACTCATCTTTGAACAAACCTCCAAGACCCACTGGGTAAGGGAGAATATATTCTGCAAATGGTGCTGGTACAAGGCTGACCACATTCTCAAGATGGAAACAGGACCCTTATCTATCAGCAGACACATTATCTCTAAATGGAACAAAGGGCTACTTAAAAAACCAAATTATAAAAATCTTAGAAAACGCAGGAGAG
>NW_006950437.1:0-7125 GCF_000164805.1 Carlito syrichta | reverse complement strand
CTCATGTTAGGGATCAACTCTCACATTTCAATAATTAGCCTAAATGTGACTGGACTAAATGCACCACTGAAAAGACATAGAATGGCAAAATGGATAAAATATCACCAGGCAACAATTTATTGCCTTCAAGAGACTCATCTCAGTGGAAAGGACAATCACAGACTTAAAGTAAGAGGATGAGAAGCAAATTTTCAGGCAAATGGAACACAAAAGAAAGGAGGAGTCACAATCTTAATTTCAGACAAAATACCCTTTAAGTTATCAAAAATTAAAAAAGACACAGAGGGCCACTAAATAATGATAAAAGGTTCACTCCATCAACAAGAAATATCTATTCTAAACATATATGCATCCAAAATAGGTGCACCAACTTTCACAAAGCAACTTCTAAGAAAACTAAAGAAAGATGTTGACTCTAACACCATCATAGCTGGGGACTTTAATACCCCACCCACAACCCTAGACAGATCATCAAGACAAAAAATCAGCAATGAGATCCGGAGCCTCAATGTGACTCTTGACCAAATGGACTTAATTGATACCTACAGAACTCTCCATGCATATACATTCTTCTCATCACCACATGGAACTAACTCTAAGATCAACCACTTATTTGGCAATAAATCAAGCCTAAACTAATTTCAAAAGATCAAAATTTTGTCATGCACCTTCTTAGAACAGTGGAATAAAAATAAACACCAACACCAAGAAGGTTTCCCCCAAACCCCAAAGAGATGTACACTAAACGGCATGATGCTAAACAACTCCTGGGTCAACAATTAAATCAAAACAGAGGTTAAAAGATACTTGGAAACTAATGAAAATGAAGAAACATCTTACCAAAATCTCTGGGACACCATGAAAGCTGTAGTAAGAGGAGAATTCATATTCCTACAAACGCACATGAAGAAAATGAAAGGATCACAAATTAACAACCTAAGAAGCTGGAAAAGCAAGACCACCAAAACTCTAACTTCAGCAGAAGAATCTGGATCACCAAAATAAAAGCCCAAATCTTGTACATAGAAGACAAAAAGATTGGGAGGCTGAGGTGAATGGATTGCCTGAGCCAGCAGGTTCGAGACCTGCCTGGGCAGGCGAGACCTCATCTCTACAATAAATCAAAAAATTAGCTGGGCAAGGTAGCACACACCTGTAACTCTGGCTACTTGGAAGGCTGAGGTGGAAGGGTCACCAGAACCCAGCAGGTTGAGGCAGTGGTGGCCGGGAGCGGCCACTGCACTCCAGTCTGGGTGACAGAGTGAGACTCCAACTCAAAAAAAAAAAATCAATGAAACAAAAAGCAGTTCTTTGAAAGGATAAACAAGATTAATGGTCCCTTAGCTAGACTGACCAAGAAAAAAAGAGAAAAAGCCCAAATAAATACAATCAGAAACACAAAAGACGAGGTCACATCTGATCCTGAGGAAATACAAAAGATCATTAGAGACTACTATGTACACTTTATGGAAACAAACTGGAAAACCTTAAGGAAATGGAAGACTTTCTGATATCACACAAACTGCCTAGGTTGAAGCAAGAAGAAATTGAGACTCTAAATAATTGAGACTCCAAATAGACCAATAACAATCAAGGAAATTGGCTTTGTAATGAGAACACTAACTACAAAAAAAAAAGCCCTGGACCAGATGGCTTTCCAGCAGAATTCTATAAGACATTTAAGGGGGAGCTGATAACAATCCTACTGAAGTATTCCAAGCAATTGAGATAGATGGAACCCTGCCCAAATCATTTTATGAAGCTAACATCTCATTGATACCCAAACCAGGTAAAGACCCAACAAAGAAAGAGAATTGTAGGCCAATATCTTTGATGAACATAGATGCCAAAATTTTCAACAAGATCCTAGCAAACTGGATTCAACAAAACATCTCAAAAATCATCCATCATGACCAAGTAGGCTTCATCCCTGGTATGCAAGCCTGGTTCAACATTCACAAGAAAATAAATGTAATTAAATACATCAACAGACATCAGAACGAAAACCACACGATTATATCATTAGATGCAGAAAAAGCTTTTGAGAAAATCCAGCACCCCTTCTTGGTAAAAACGCTCAAACACCTAGGCATACATGGAACATACCTCAAAATAGTAAAAACCAACTATGAGAAACCCTCAGCTAGCAAACTCTTAAACAGACAAAAATTGGAACCATTTCCCCTGAAAAGTGGAACAAGACAAGGATGCCCACTCTCTCCTTTCCTGTTCAATATAGTATTGGAAGTCCTGACTAGAGCAATCAGAAAAGAGAAGGTGATCAGGGGAATCCAAATAGGAAAAGAGGAAGTCAAGTTATTCCTCTTTGTCAACGACATGATTGTGTACCTTGAAATCCAAGAGAATCTGTAAAAAGCCTCCTTGCACTGATAAAGGACTTTGGCAAACTCTCAGGGTAGAAAATAAATGTGCAAAAGACAATCGCATTTCTTTACACCAATAATAAACAAACAGAAACACAAATAAAAAACACAATCCCATTCAAAATAGCCACACTAAAAACGAAATACCTTGGCATCTTCTTAACCAGAGATGTGAAAGACCTTTACAATGAAAACTACAAAACACTGCTCAAAGACATCAAAGATGACACAAACAAGTGGAAGAATATCCCATGCTCATGGATTGGAAGAATCAACATTTTGAAGATGTCCATTCTACTTAAGGCAATCTACAGATTTAATGTAATACCCATCAAATTACCAGCAACTTTCTTCTCAGAGCTAGAAAAAACTATACAGGAATTCATATGGAAACACAAATGACTAAGAATCACCAGAACAAGCCTTAGCAAAACAAAAAACAAAGCAGGAGGTTTCACACTACCAGACTTCAAACTTTACTATAAAGCTACAATCATCAAAACAGCTTGGTATTGGTACAGGAATAGGCATACAGACCAATGGAATAGAACGGAGATTCCAGAAGCAAAACCTCAATTTCTCAACCAACTCATCTTTGACAAAGCCTCCACCACCTACCACTGGGGAGAGGAGAACCTATTCAGTAAATGGTGCTGGGAAAACTGGCTGACTACATGTAGAAGATTCAAGTAAGACCCCTATATCCCCATACACAAAATTTAACTCTAAATGGATCAGAGACCTAAATGTAAAACCTCAAACCATAAGAACCTTAGAAAATGAATGACACACCCTTATGGAAATTGGAATTGGCATCCCATTCCTGAAGAAAACCCGAAATGCACGGGACTTAAGAGATAAGATAGACAAGTGGGACCTCATTAAACTGACAAGTTTCTGCAAAGCCAAAAAACCATCAAGAGAGCAGGGAGACAACCCATAGACTGGTAAAGAGTATTTGCCAACTCCAGGTCTGACAAAGGCCTAACATCTGGGATCTACAAGGAACACAAACGTGCTGAAAAGAAAAAAACCAAACAACGCCATTACAAAGTGGGCAAAAGATATGAGCAGGCACTTCTCAAAGGAAGACATCCGAGCGGCCAACAGATACATGGAGAAATGTTCAACCTCACTAATCATCCAGGAGATGCAAATCAAAACCACACTAAGATACCACTTAACTCCAGTCAGAATGGCAATTATCAATAACTCAAAAAATAACAGTTCCTGGAGAGGGTGTGGTGAAAAGGGAACACTACTACAGTGTTCGTGAGACTGTAAACTAGTGCAACCTCTGTGAAAGCAGTGTGACTATTCCTAAAAGCTCTAAATACTGACCTCCCATGCACCCTGCAATCCCCCTACTGGGAATATACCCTGAAGAACTGAAATGATTCTATCAAAAAGATACCTGCACACATATGTTTATCATAGCAGTGTTCACAATAGCAAGAACCCGGAACCAACCATGCTGTCCATCAAAAGAGGACTGGATTAAAAAAATGTGGTACATATACATGATGAAATATTATGCAGCCATAAAAAAGAACAAAATCATGAATTTTGTAGCAACCTGGATGGAACTAGAGTCTATAATACTTAGTGACCTCTCACAGAAACAAAGATTTGAGTATCACATGTTCTCACTCACTAGTGGACCTTGAACATCTATCATATTATAAGAAAAGAATTGACAGTGGCGGGGAACTATGGGGGAAGAGAGAGGGGATGGGAGGTGGGATTAATGGTAGTCAATATCTGTTTGGGGATGGGCAGACACCCCTTATCAACAAGGGTGCCTGATTGATGCATATTTGTATACCTAACCCTTAACTGTATCCCACAATTTTAAAATGAAAAATAATTGATTAAAAAAAAAAAAAGAAGAGTCATAGCAGCAATTAGCAAGAGAACTAAGTGTCAGGCATTCTTGCAAATCAAATCTGTTTTGGATTGTCACCTCTCTATAAATATCAAATATGATAACCTGCTACACAACAATTCAAGCAACCCAGTATGTGATAGTTGATTGATTCCATTTGTATAATTCAGTCATATTTATTTAGGGAATTAATTTGGGATTATGAAAGCAATTTTTTTTACTTAATTGGATTACTGAGTAATGCTAGCTGGAGACAGGTCTATACAAGTAGTGTAAAACATAGGTGATTCTTGGACATGGGATGGCAACTGCCAAGGAGGCCATAAAGCCTTGATCCCTCAACTCTCCTTCACAGTCCGTAAACACCTGCTCTCCAGTAGCCCCAATAGTCTACTGGAAGCCACTGCTCCAAGCCAAAGGAAATGATGACTGATGTCCCCAGAATTAACTATCATCTGCCTATGTTTGCACATAAAAACCTCTTTGGTGAAGGTACAAGGCATCCAATTGCCACAGGGGAGAGCAATGGGTAAGTTAGTGGCTTCATAGACTTCAAATTTAAAAGTTTTCCTTTTCAAAGAAGTTCAGGGAAAATTTTAATTACATTTTTCTATCTGTCATTGAGAATCTAAAGTGGACTGTTTCCTTTCATAGCCAACTTACATAAGCCCAGGAACAAGCTATAGATCTTACTGGAAAGTGGCCACAAATTTCTCCATGGGCCAGCCCAGGAGAAAGACTTCCCAACAGAGGTCTGAGGTTCCCTCGTCTTATCCACACAGTCACCTATCCACAAGTTGGTCAGTGGTATTTTATTATTTATCTTAAATAATTTTTTTATAACTGGAAAGACAATCAAGTAAGATCTCTGTTAGTATCTCAAGTATTGTGAGAGCAGTTGTGTTTATGCTAAGACACCAGTTCTCCCTGCTCCAGAGTGAAGCATGCTTCATTGCTCTTTACTGCTTGGAATCACAGCACAGGGCACATTCAGATGGGCCTTTACAGAGTGTGGCTGAGAAAAGCATGGCCCAGGAAAACCCTGCTGCACACTGTATTGAGGGAAGCAAACAGCTCTCGGATGATGGTCTACTGAGTATAAATCAGATTGTATATTTTTAAAATACTGCTTTTTAAGAGCATCATTAGTTCATCCATTATCTCTGTCTTGCTTACTTCAAATACTTTTTGAGGGGCTGAACAAAATTTAAAAAGGGCATGCTTTACAAAACATGTATCTAAAGAAAATAACCTTTGACTACACAGATTTATATTTACATTTTAACTTTAGTTTTTTTAAGATTTTCTAACCTTTATAACATAGATTATTTTAACTTTTCTTTCTTTTGTTCATACCATTTTCCTATAGATTCTGGCTAAAACTGAAAAACTCTAGCTTTCACATTGAGCCCAACTTAGAAAACAAAGCAAAGCTCAACCAGAGCTGACTGCCCTTATACTTAAGTGATGCACACTCTTCCCATTTATCTCTGGAGAGTCAGAGGGTGAATTGTTTTCTGACAATTTCTGCCTAATCCACCTTGGACGGCTAACATGGAAACAACACTTCTTTTGGCTTAACTTACACATTTCATGCTTAGATGCACTGACCCAGGTTTAAATAGTTAAAAGCCTTATGAAATATTCTGAGGAAACTGAGGCACAGTACTTAGGGACTTCCTATGAGTCAGAAATACTTGTGGAAACAGATACCTCATGTGGAAATAACCCCGTGACTTCACAGATTCATGTGACAGTTAAAGCTAAAAATCTTCAAAGGTTTTAGTTCAATAGTTAGATGGGGAAAATTAAAATGAAAATAATTTTGCAGGGACAACACAAGAAGAATAATGACAATGCAAAGCTTAGGCACACTGGATATAAATACAGTGAGTGCAAAGTGCCTTATGATAGAGGATGGCTTCTCGCTACATTTTTATGCTCTGCCTGTGTATTTGAAGATTTTAATGAAACAGAATCATCAGATAAAAAAGTTTTCTAGATTTTAACTCTAAAATATTATCAAACTAAAAAATATATGGCCTATTGAAAATACAGAGCATCCCGCGCCTTTGGGAGGCTGAGGTGAGTGGATTGCCTGAGCCCGCGGGTTCGAGACCCGCCTGGGCAGCGAGACCTCATCTCTACAATAAATCAAAAAATCAGCCGGGCGTGGTAGCGCATGCCTGTAATTCTGGCTACTCGGAAGGCTGAGGCGGAAGGATCACCGGAGCCCAGCAGGTCGAGGCTGCGGTGGCCGGGAGCGGCCACTGCACTCCAGTCTGGGCGACAGTGTGAGACTCCAACTCAAAAAAAAAAAAAACAAAGAAAATACAGAGCCATTCTCTGCCTCTATAACTAATATCTGGAGATGATGGAAATACTTGTCTTATAGGCCAATTGGAAAAACTGCATGACAACTTACGATATTTTTTTCTACTTGGAAAGCTGAAGCAGAAGTATTGCCTGAGCCCAATTGTGATGTTTTTAGCATGTCTTTGGGAATCTCTCCCATAAATCTTACTTTCCTATATGTACTTATCTTGGTTAAATGAAAAGAATGGTGAGTAGTCCAGTATTTTTTTTTAAATAATGAGTTGTCCTCTATGGGTGTCCCTTTTGAGTCACTTCATGTGAACCTCATGCCAATGCCTAGAAAGTCCTCTTCCTGTTCTCTTTTTAACATCACCAACTATATAACTACATGTGTAGGCAATTTCTGACATCCAAAACATCTTTAGTCATCTTGTTTTCCTTTCTTCCTTTCTTCCTTCCTTCCTTCCCTCCCTCCTTCCTTCCTTCCTTCCTTCCTTCCTTCCTTCCTTCCTTCCTTCCTTCCTTCTTTCTTTCTCTCTC
>NW_006950436.1:0-8800 GCF_000164805.1 Carlito syrichta | reverse complement strand
ACAGGCATGCGCTACCATGTCTGGCTGATTTTTTGATTTATTGTAGAAATGAGGTCTCGCTGCCCAGACGGGTCTCGAACCCACAGGTTCAGGCAATCCACTCACCTCAGCCTCAGAAAGGCGCGGGATTACAGGCTGAGCCACCGAGCCCGACCATAATTTTTATTTTTAATTATGCTTTAATACTTTGTCATGCATCTTTAAGAAGCCCCATCTCAGATTTGGTGTATTTCAGTACTTAGTCCTAATGACCATCTGAACAAGAAAACTACATCACGGAGATTCCATTATTGAAAGAAGTTTTGTTGACAGTTTTCACTAAAACATGGGACTCATTTTCTAACTTCAACTACCAATTAATGTAGAATTTTGAGTAAGAAAAATTGGCTAGTAAATGTTATATCCTTTGCTGTCTATATCAATCTCATTATCAAACCAGTCTGAAATCAAAAGGAAAAGTATTTCCCTTTAATCAAAATGATCAAAATTTATTGAAAAGTCTTTAAAGAATATTGAAACACTTTAGATATTCCATTTCTAAGTATAAGTTTCCAGAAATATAGAAGTTTTATAGGGGATGAACTTAGTATTTTTCAAAACAATCTCATATAATGATGAAAATATTCCCATACATCTGTTTTTAAATGCTTTCTCCATTCCATCATTATCCTTTTAAAGACTGTAACTTTTCTCACTCACTGTTAAAACATCATTTACCTTGAAGATACAAATTAAGTGTGACAACAACACAATAGGGATATCTTCTTTTATAAGAAAAATGGGTAAACCTTTACAGGGCATGCTCTTAGAGGTACAGGAAACAAAATTGGTTGCTTCCAACAACAATATTTAAAAAGTGAAATTGCCACACCCTTTTACTCCAGTATCAACATATATAGACACATGTGTACATATGTGTGTATATTTATGTGTGCATATGGACCTATATGTGTGTGTGTGTGTGTGTGTGTGTGTGTGTGTATGTGTGTGTATATATATATATATATATATTTGAAAGAAAAAGATTCTGGCTTAGAGTCAATGCCCCTACCAATAACAACAGTATCTAGCAATTTTACACAATTCTCATAAAAGTTTATGAAAATCATGTATTATTATCCTTATAGTAGAGCAAGAAACTAAAATTATAAGTGATGCTAAATAAGTTAAGTTGCTATAGGTTATACCAATGCCAATTGTCAGGGTTTGTCGTTGAAATCAGACACTTCTGATTTCAAATGTTTTGACAAATGTTTTGACACCAATTCCATTCTGGATTTCAAGTTTTGATGGGGTTAGGGTTAAGGAGGTAAAAAACTTAAGCATATCAAAGTCCCAGTGAATGCTTAATGTGTTCCAAATTGGGTAAAATCAGGCGATGTAGAGTAACTGAGAGTAGTCAGAGGCTTATAATAAAAGCCTGTTGCAAAATTTTGCTAGAGTTCATTCAGATTTGTGATCTGTTTATACAAACAGTTAAAGTGACAGTGTTACATAAGATATGTGAGTGCAAAAAGGACAGGGTTTGGCGTTGAAATCAGAAGTGTCTGATTTCACAACAAATGTTTTGACACCAGTTCCATTCTGGATTTCAGGTTTTGTGCGAGACACTGCCTTGAGACTCTTTTTTTTTTTTTTGAGTTGGAGTCTCACTCTGTCACCCAGACTGGAGTGGCCCGCTTCTGGCCACTGCAGTCTCAACCTGCTGGGCTCTGGCGATCCTTCTGCCTCAGCCTTCTAAGTAGCTGGAACTACAGGCGCGCGCTAACACGCCCGGCTGGTTTTTTATTTATTGTAGAGATGAGGTCTCGCCAATTTGCCCAGGTGGGTCTCGAACCCGCGGGCTCAGGCAATTCACTCATCTCAGCCTCCTAAAGGCGCGGGATTACAGGCTGAGTCAATAGTCAGAATAGATATACACAATGTAAGTCAAAGTTTTATGAACTAGAGCAAAATAAGACACCTTCACAGATATTTGCATTCTACTTCTTCTCCCTTCTATTTTTAAGCTAAAATGTTTTGTTTTGTTTTTTACTGGAAATAGAAAATTCGTTTTAAAAAGGAATCATTTTATATTACTCAATGCTAATTCCTGATAAATAAAATTAATTTGACTTAAATCAAGTACCTACCTTGTGTGCCAGACAATATCTGAAGCAACTTTAATAGAATTATTTCATCTACCCCTCACACAACCCTAATTTTAAGCATATACACAAGTTATAAAATGAGTTGATAAGTGTTTGAACTGGATGATAAACAGATATAGGTATATTAAACCTTTCTGTTTAATTTTGTATATGCTAAAAATTTATCCAAGTTAAAAAATTAAATAGCAGAAAATAAACAACTTTTGTTGCAATATTATTAACCTCCACATACTGAGTAAATTGAATTTTGTAGACTTAAAAAGTCTCAGTCAAAGTAAAAAGAAAAAAAATTAGATTCAAGACTTGTTGATTTTAAAATGTATAGTCTTAGATCAGGTGCAGTGGCTCACAGGTATAATTCCAGCACTTTGGGAGGTTGAGAGGGAGGTTTGGTTGAGCCCAGGAGTTCAAGATTAGCTTAGGCAAAATAATGAGCACTCACCTCTACAAAAAATTTAAAAAACTAGCTGGACGTGGAGGTGCACAACTGTAGTCTCTGCTTCTCCGGAGGCTGAACTAGAAGGATCACCTGATGCAAGGAGGTCGAAGTGGCTGTGAGCCATGATCATGCCACTGCACTCCAGCCTAGGTAAGAGAGCAAAACCTCAACAACAACAACAACAACAAAATAAACACCAAACACTAGTCTAGTATAAACAAATACACACACACATACACACACACACACACACACACCACACATACATATGTGTGTATATTTATATGTATATATGAACCTGTTTATGTATATACAGCAGTAAATGGTGAACATACAAACTAGATATAGTTTCCACTTTCAAAATTCTCATGTCCTGTCATAGTATGAGTATCAGAATAGATCTGTAATGAAGAAATTTAATTTCTTTCTGGATAACATGTTAACAGTGTTGATATCAGATAGAACAGTATTTGCCTGATAGCATAAATTTTACCAGATGTTGAGTGAGTCTTGATTGATAATATCAACATGAGTCTTTCTTATTTTTCTCACTCTTCAAATTTGAGGTGCTCTTTCACAATATACTGAATGGGAATTTAAGAGTGCAATCCCTAGAGTCTAGTAGATCTAGATTTGAATACTTTGCTCATTGATATGGCCCTGTGAACTTGCCCAAGGCTTGATATTCTTGAAGTTCTTCTTTATAAAATAATACCTAAGCCAAGAGAATCATGAAGGGCAGCTTAAAAAGAAAATGTGAATAAAGTATTTAGCAAGTTACCATATTCCATGGCAACAACTTAAGAAGTTATTGGCCATTATTATTAATAAGAATTCTGTGTTTTAGGGTCAGGGAAGTCTCCCAGAGAGGTTGATATTTTAGCTGTGTCTAAAGGATGGTAAGAATTTCAATTAATGAAGGAAGGGGAAGGGGAGGCCAATCTTAGAAGGGGAAATATCAAGTGTAGGAATTGAAAACATGAACACCATGTGGGTCTTGTGTTTGCAGCTGGAACATAAAGAATGGGAGTTATAGGAGATAAACTTGGAAAGCTGGATGAGAGTCCTCTTATAAATTCCTCGTGTGCCAGGCCAAGCAGTATAGACTGAAGTACAATGGGAGTCACAAATTCGATAAAAATGATTTGGGGTAGTTGTTGAATATGTAGATAAGCAGGATTAATTTCTACAAATTGTGATTTTTTTTAGGTCTGAATTGGAGAACAGAAATAGGTTTTGAACAATTATTTTGAAAGATTTTATCTTCAAAAAATATCAAGACCACTTGGTTTCAAATACTTGTGTATATATGTTTATGCATATTAAAGAAAATATGGAATATATTTTATTTATAAAATATTATATTTATATGCATATAATAATTCTTTGCACAAATGTAATGGATGAAATTTTACAATTTATATGTTCTACATATAAGTAAAATAAATTTAGGCTCATAAACTTTTTGTGTTTTTGCTTGCTTTCTGTTTTGTTTTGTTTTTGTTTATTTTTTTTGAGTTGGAGTCTCACTCTGTCACCCAGACTGGAATGTAGTGGCCACTCCCGGCCACCGCAGCCTCGACCTGCTGGGCTCCGGTGATTCTTCTGCCTCAGCCTTCCAAGTAGCCGGAATTACAGGCATGCCTTACCACGCCCGGCTGATTTTTTGATTTATTGTAGAGATGAGGTCTCGCTGCCCAGGCAGGTCTCGAACCCGCAGGCTCAGGCAATCCACTCACCTCAGCCTCCCAAAGGTGCGGGATTACAGGCTGAGCCACTGAGACCGGCTCTTGTTTTGTTTTTTATCTGGGGGAGGGGGGAAGGATTTCTTCTTCAAATTGTTTCTCTAAACACTTGAAGGATAGAGAGACACCACAGCCTCATCAAAAAAGCATAACATCTGACAGCCTCATCAAAAAAGCATAAGATTTGACAAAAATGTACTATTTGCTAAAAAGCCTTTTTGAATGTTTAAGGACTCGCCATTACCCCACTAACTCATCTAAAAGACATATAATTGGATTTGAGATCAAAGAAGAGGAACTTCTCCCTAATATTTTGTCAAATACTTTTAAAAATCAGATGGTACCTTATTTTTTCAATGGAATTATGCATTTCTTCAAGGAAATAGACAATCTTTTATATCTCTTCCATGAATCACAGCAGATAATTTACACTAATGAATAAATATTAATTAACAAATTAGGAAGAGAGGCTGGTTCTTACTGTTTTGAGGTGTGTTTCCAGTAGGCCTAGGTGTTCAAGGGTTTTTATCAGAAGGGATGCTGGATTGTGTCAAAAACTTTTTCTGCACCTAATGTTATAATCATGTTGGTTCTTGTCTTATATCTTTCAGTGTATTTAATTACATTTATGATCTTGAGGATGCTGAACCAGGCCTGCATTCCAGGATCATGGTGGATGATTTTTGAGGTATGTTGTTGGATCCAATTTGCTATAATCTTGTTGAGAATTTTTGCATCTATGTTCATCAGGAATATTGGTCTGTAGTTCAGTTTCTTTGTTGGGTCTTTACCTGGTTTGGGTATCAGTGTGATGTTACCTTCATAAAATGATTTGAAAGAGTACTGACTTTTTTCATCTATGAGCCATCTACAATAAACTCACAACCAACATATTGCTAAAACAACAGAAATTGGAAGCATTTCCCCTGAAATAGAACAAGACAAGGCTGCCCACTCTCCCTCCTCCTGTTCAACATAGTATTGGAAGTCCTCTAGAGCAATCAGACAAGAGAAGAAAATCAGGGGTATCCAAACAGGAAAGAGAAAGTTGCTATCCCTTTTTGCTGATAATGTGATCCCATACCTTGAAAACCCAAGAGAATCTGTCAGAAACCTCCTTGCACTGATAAAGGACTTTGACAAAGTACCACAGTACAAAATCAACATGCAAAAGACAGTCGAATTTTTGTACACCAACAACAAGCAGGCAGATAACTCAATAAAAAGCACAATGCCATTCACAATTGCCACAAAAAATGAATGACTTAGCATCTTTCTAACCAGAGAAGTGAAAGACCTTTACAATGAAAAATACAAAACACTGCTCAAAGAAATCAAAGAGACACACAAATAGAAAAATATTCCATGCTCATGGATAGGAAGAATCAACACTGGTAAGACGTCCATCCTACCCAAGGCAATCTATAGATTCAATGCAATACCCATGAAACTGCCAATGTCATTCTTCTCAGACCTGGAAATGACAATACCTAAATTCATATGGAAACATAAACGACTACAAGTAGCCAAAACAATCCTCAGCAAAGAAAAGAAAGCAGGAGGTATCACACTTCCAGACGTTACACCTTATTATAAAGTTACAATAATCAAAAAAACCTGATAATGATTCAAGAACAGGTATTTATACCAGTGGAACAGGACAGAGATTCTGGAAATTAAACTTCAATTTCTCAACCAACTCATCTTTGCAGAGCCTCCACTAAAAACCACCAGAGAAAGGAAAACGTATTCAGTAAATGGTGCTTGAAAACTGGCTGATCACATGCAGAAGAATGAAACAGGACCCCTACCTATCACCATACACAAAAATCAACCCTAAATGGATCAAAGATCTAAACTTAAAACCTGAAACTATAAGAATCTTAGAAAGGGCAAGAGATACCCTCATAAAAATTGGAATAGGCAACCAATTCCTGATCAAAACTCCAAAAGCCCATACCATAAGAGATATGATAGACAAGTGAGACTTCATCAAACTGAAAAGCTTCTGCCAAGCAAAAGAAATCATCAAGATAGTGGGGACACAGCCCACAGAATGGAAAAAAATAATATTTGCCAACTGTATATCTGATAAAGGCTAAACATCCAGGATCTACAAGGAACTCAAAGGTGCCAAAAGAAAAAAAACAAACAACCCTATTAAAAAGTGGGCAGAAGATATGAATAGACATTTCTCTAAAGTAGACATACAAGCAACCAACAGATACATGAAAAAAATGATCAACCTCACTAATCATCAAAGAAATTCAAATAGAAACCACACTGAGATATCACCTAACTCCAGTCAAGATGGTCATCATTAATAACTCAAAAAACAACAGGTACTGGAGAGGATGCAGAGAAAAGGAGACACTGCTACACTGTTGGTAGGAGTGTAAATTAGTACAACCTCTATGAAAAACAGTGTGATGATTTCTAAAAGATCTAAAAATCAACCTTCCATACAACCCAGAAACCCCCCTCTGGGAATATACCTAGCTTCATTCTACAAAAAAGATACTGCACATGTCTGCTTATTGCAGTACTATTCACAACAGCAAAAACATGGAACCACCATGCTGCCCATTGAAAGTTGACTGGCTAAAAAAGAGATACAGTACATATACACAATGGAATATAATGCAGTCATAAAGAAGGACATAATTATGAACTTTGCCGCAACTTGGATGAATTTAGAGTCCATCATAATCAGTGATCAATCACAGAAACAAAGAACGGAGTACCACATGTTCTCACTCATAAGTTGATCCTGAACATTTATCATAATACTACAAGAAAGGGATTGGCAGTAACAGACACTACCGGGGTGGGCTGTGGGGGCACATAGCATCAATAAGCTTACCTGATTCCAAACCAAGCAGAGTGAGGATCAATAGGAGGCCCATACTTCACCTGTACAATGACTACTTACTTACCTAATTCTTAATCGCACCCCAGATCTTTTTTAAAAATGTAAATTTTTAAATTTAAATGCTTAAAAAAAAGGAAAGGATGAAAGGAAGCATGTTGCTAGAATTGTCAACTGAACATCTCTAGGGCTGTAAGAATTTTTCCAACCATGCCAAAGAGTACACCACGTCTGCGACCTTACAAATTAAATGGGAAAAAAAATAGGTCCAACTTGTAAAAAATAGGTGCAACAACATAGGGAAAAGCAAAAATACATAACAAAACAAAAGCAAAACAATTTTTTTAAGTGACAACCACCGAAGCCACAGAAGCAGTCAGATGCTAAAACATTGGAAGTTAACAACATTAGTTCCCCTTCAAAGAACTGCATAAAAACATCAAAGACATGTGCAAAGATGTTTTTGTGCTCAGTTTAAGAAAAAAATGTTATTTCTCAGACATAGTAATTTTGTGTAATTTCATTATATAAGAAATTAGGATTAAAAACAGAATTTCTGGAACAAATCATAATACCAAAACACAGCCAAGATGAAGGATAAAGGTATGTGGTGCCTAGGGGTGTGTTGCATGTAGGTAGTCAGCATTGCCAGATAAGGGTGCCTACAGGTAAACAGGGTCAAAAAAATTTCTTGAAGTTGGTCAGAAAAATAAAATTCAGCATCATTCACAGAAAAACATATAACTGCAAAGCATTGGTGGTGAAAAAGAAAAAAGAAAAACTTGCTTTATAGTTTTTCTTCTTGCAAAAAATTTACACTTAAAAAAGAAAGCACCCTTTTTTACCTGACAAAGTATCTTACTTGTCTAACATTATCAAGTGTGGTAAATTAGCTTTCTAACTCCCCTATTATTACTCTTTCTAGAAACCAACCTGCAGTTTTAAAAGGTAATAGGAGAAAAAAACATTTGCAACTGTCAGTCTACATGCAACACATTTCAATATGACTTAAAATAAAGGGCAATGTCAAAAACGTAACTTTCCCTTGTTCAAAAATCTTAACACAGGAAAAATAATGTATCAAGTCTATCATTAAAAAAGGAGGCTTCCTCTCTATAAAAGAGGACTTTCTCTTTCCCAGAAATGTCATAATCATTAAACTTGGGGAAACAGACAAATAAATGATTCAATAAAAAAGACAAAAAAATTAACTTAAAAAAAGAGGATAAGGAAATTAAGAATGAAACTGAATTCTAGAATTCTCGAATTCAAATTTAAAGTGTAAAATATGGGAGCCAAACAGGAGGCTGAGCAGGATGGCGACGGCTGCGGGAGCACCTGGCCGGGTGCTGGTGCATGGTGGCAGGGGCACACTGGGCTCATGATGCGTGCAGGCGTTTCAGGCCTGCAACTGGTGGGTCACCAGCATCGATGTAGTGGAGAAGGAAGAGGCCAGCGCCAACGTTGTTGTTAAAATGACAGACTTATTTATTGAGCAGGCTGATCAGGTGACTGCTGAGGTTGGGAACCTCGTGGGTGAAGAGAAAGTGGATGCGATTCTTTGTGTCACTGGAGGATGGGCTGGTGGCAATGCCAA
>NW_006950435.1:0-757 GCF_000164805.1 Carlito syrichta | reverse complement strand
TAGAGTTAAAAGTGATTTACACACCATTGCAATATAAAATATTCTGAATTGACTTTAAATTTACCAATACATTTCATACTTTCATGTTTTCATTTTTTATTTAGTGTCCTTCATTTCAACTTGAAGAACTTCTTTTAGTATTTTTTGTAAGGCAGGTATAATGGTGATAAACTCACTGAACTTTTGTTTGTCTGGGAAAATCTTGATTTCTCATTTCTAAAGGACAGCTTTAATGGCTATAGTAATTTGGTTGTTAGCTTTTGTTATTGCTTAATCACTCTGAAGACATATATTATCCCACTCTCTTCTGACTTGCAAGGTTTCTACTGAAAAACCTATTGATAGCCTAGTTTTTTTGGATATGATGTCTCTCATTATTTCAAAGTTATCTCTTTGACTTAATAATTTAATTATAATATCAATGTAATCTTCTTTGGTTTCTTCTTATGGAATTTTTGAGCTTAATAAACCTGGATATCCATACTCTTCCCAAGATTTGGGGAGTTTTCTGTCATTATTTCTTTAAATAAGCTTACTTCCCTTTTCTCTCTTTCTTCTTCTTCTTTGACTTCCATAATTTTTTGATGGTGCTCCATAAATCCTCTAGACTTTCTTCACTTTTCAAATTCATTTTTTTTCTATATGGACAGGATAATTTCAAATGACCTGTCTTCAATCTCATACTTTTTCCTTTGCTTCATTGAGGTTGCTGTTGCAGCTCTGTATTGTATTTTTTCCAAGTAATTTATTGTATTTT
>NW_006950434.1:0-499 GCF_000164805.1 Carlito syrichta | reverse complement strand
ATTTTTTTAAATTTATTATGCATTCTGCTTTCTGAATAGCACTTTAGGTACACTGAAAACTCAAGACTCAGTTTTCTAAGAATGATATAGATCTGGAATCTCAACAAGTTTCAATTTAGGCAGAATAAAACACAAAGAATCTATGTGAGAAACACTGTAGTCAATTTTGAAGGCAGAATTATACCATGTATGCCAACGTATTAAAGTGAAAAGGAGTTATCATTGGAGTATTATAAAATTTTTAAAAAAATCAATCCCTGCATAATAAATATTTCTAAACCCAACATTGAATTGTACCCATTTTTAAAGTATAAAAAAGTATAGAATAAACAATTAAAGTCATTGGCATGTTTTACATCTTCCATTTATTTATTTATTTAATAATTTATTCTAATATTTTTTAAAATGTGGGGTAGAATTCAGAGTTAGATGTACTAACATTGATTATACAGGGTCCCTGGTTGATGTGGTATGCCCCTTCCTTCCTTAGCAATATCCG
>NW_006950433.1:0-778 GCF_000164805.1 Carlito syrichta | reverse complement strand
AAAAAAGAAAAATTGAATAAACAAGTGAAGTCAGTTGCATGTTTATAGCTTTCATATATTATTTATTAATTACTTAACTTTTTAAAAAAATGTGTGTTACAATTCAGAGTTAGATATACAACCGTTTATTATGCTCGCCTTTTCAGTTCACATGCAGTGTAGAAGCATTTATTTCTTCCCAAATCCTGACCTGCATCTGTTATTGTTTGTTTTATTAATGATGGTCAGTCTTAAAGGGGGTATGTGGTATTTCAAAGTGGCTTCATTTGCATTTCGCTGATGATGAGTGAGGCTGAGCAAATTTCATGTGTCTGCTGGCTGCCTGTATCTCTTCTTACGAAAAGTGTCCAATCACGTATTTTACACACTTTTCAAAAGGAGTGTTCGTCTGAATTTTCTGAGTGTTTGAGTTTCTTGTAGATCCTAGATGTAATATCTCTTTAATGATATATATGTGAAGACTCGTTTTTCCCATTCTGTTGGCTGTATCCCTGCCCTTCTGATCGTTTCTTTTGTTTTGCAGCAGTGTATTAATTTGGTGAGATTCTACTTGTCTTACTTTCGTCTTAAGGCATGGATATTTAGGGCCCTCAAGAGGAATTAGTTTCCGATTCCAGTTTCTCTCATGGTGTCTACTATGTTTTCTAAGATTTCTGTAATTTGTTGTTTTACGTTTAGGTCTTTGATACATATAGAGTTAATGAGTATAGTGATAGATAGGGGTCCTGTTTCAATCTTGTGCATGTTGTCAACCTTTTCCCAGCACCATTTACTGAAT
>NW_006950432.1:0-4962 GCF_000164805.1 Carlito syrichta | reverse complement strand
CAATCTTATCATAAGAAACAAAGCAGGAGCTATTGCAGTTCCAGACTCAAAGGTTGCAATATGTTTACAGTAATCAACACAGCCTGGTTTTGGCACAAGAATATGTCCATAGGCCAATGGATCAGGACAGAGAATGAAATTCTCAACTAACTCATCTTTGAAATAACCTCTAAGATCCACTGGTCAATGGAAAACAAATTCAGTAAATGGTGCTGGGAAAAGGTTGACAACATGCACAAGATTGAAACAGGACCCCTATCTATCACCTTACACATTAACTCTAAATGGATCAAAGACCTAAACATAAAACACCAAATTGTAATAATCTTAGAAAACGCAGGAGACACCATTAGGAAAATTGGAACCAGAAACTAATTCCTCTTCAGAGCCCTAAATACCCATCCGTTAAGAAGAAAGTTCGACAAGTGGGATCTCATCAAATTAGTATACTTCTGCAAAACAAAAGAAACAGAATGGGAAAAACGATTCTCCACCTATATATCTGTAAAAATGCTGGGGGCCAGTCCCTGCAGAGAGATTTAGAGGGTCCCTGGAAGGTGGGACAAGGGGGTGATTATTCTGGAGAAATAAAGAGAAAGATAGAGAAAAGGGGAGAAAGAAAGAGACTGTACTCTTTCCAGTGTAGAAGCCATTTAATGGGTGTAATTCCAGGGCTTTTATCCCCAAACTCCACAAAGTTATCAGCATGGGAACTCCTGCTTCTCTTGTTACCAAAAAGTAGCATGTGCCTTTCCATTGAACCGTTCCAGATGCACACAGTACACACCCCATTCCCAAACAAATGTATTTCTTAGACATAAGGAAAAATATGAAGTTCTTATCCAGTTTTCATGTACCCTTAATTGTTTATAGTTACATAACATCGTTTAATGCTTACACACAAAACCAACATAATGACATTTTGCCTTTTACTATTCTATGCTAATTCAAACTGATTTTTATAAAACAGTTGGTGCTATGGTCACTCTCTCCTAGCACCAGCTGGTCTAATACAAACTTTACTAGTTCCCCTAAGTCAAACTGAACTATCCACACTTCTCTAATAAAATGGTTACTTAATTTTTCTTAATCTATATAAACTATTTTCTTAAAACCTCTATCTATAAATTTCTAAAGTTCACATCAAGAGAACCTGTGACCTGTACTAAGGCTCCTCAATGTGACTCAAAGCCAAACTTAAATTGTGATAAAACAAAAGACCATAAGCCGTGGGGAATGGGAATAATAGACTCCTAGGTTAGCTGTGTACATTCCGGTCTCAGAGTTTTCTGTTAGAGCCAGCTGGAGCTTTTCTTGGTAGTTGTGCCAAATGGAAAAGGAGGGAGAGAATGGGTCAACAGCTCCTGATCACATTCTGGTGGTCTCAAAGTCTACGGCCCTTCCTGATCCCTAACGCTCAGTGGGCCTCCGTGGCTGGCTCCCAACATCTCCCCCCTTTTTATTTTTTAGCATGAAACCATGAAATTTTGTATTGAGCTGAGATATACTTTTTTTAACACTCTGAAAATGATTGGAAGTAGACACAGCAGTGAAAGAATCACTGTTCCACAAACTCCCACATTAATGAATATAGACATTAACAATTTTTGATCAATGAATGAAGAAAAATTGTTAAATATAGAACTGGCCAATTTAGTAGACCGGGATTGTTTTCAGCAACCATCATATCTTGAGTTTTCTGATGCAATTTAGTAAGGTCCATGTTTAAGTCCGAATTATTCCAAATTTCAAGAATATGATTTTTAATTTTGTCCCATGTGTAGACAGATGTATTTAGCTCTAATGGAGTGAGGCATTTAATTCAGAGTTTAAACATTTAAAGTCAGAGTAACATCGATGAGCCAACCTAATTTTTAAAGTCACAAGTTTTTGTCCTATAGCTAGAACCGCTTCTTCCAAAGCATTAACTTTGTTCTCTAGCTTGTGATCAATAATCTCTTGGGTAGTTAAGGCTATAGAAACATTCTTAGATAACTAATCAGTGAAGGTAGTTGTATGGACCCCCTGAGCCAAAGCCAAAACTGAAATTGCTACCAAAGTAGCAACAGCTATTAGGGTTGTAATTCCCAAGACTACAGTGGAAAAAACCTTTTTTGTCTTTTCTTCAGAAGAGAATTGACTTCATACAACGTTTGTAAACCATACTCATCATACCAGCGAGATGACAGTTGTACTGGAACCATTAAATAGGGAGGTTGTTTTAAGATTGAAAATCCCTTGTAAAAGGCATCAGTTAAACAATAGTTAAAAGACATTTCACACAAGTCACCTTATAAACATTATTGGGATAGTCAATTGTAACAGTTTGATATTCATTCCATACAAGAAAAACATAAGGGGATTGTAAGTAGGCCCTTATTTTGTAGGTATGGAATAACAATTTGTTTATTTCTTATAGTAGTTTTTATAGTTTTTCACTAGGTATAAATAGTCCACTTTTGATCCATAAATGCACTCTCTCCACTCTGGATACCCAGTGTCTTGTTGGATGAGTAACCAGTCCTTCTCGGTATTGTTAAGAGAGCAAATGAGTGTGTTAGATGGGGGTGAAGTTCTTGTGACACGACAGGGGAAGTCACCATTTCCCCTGTTTCTTCAACCAAAGATTTCATTTGTTTCCATGCTGGTAGTTGTGAATGGCGAGCACTGATGACATTACGTCTGGTAGCTTGTGGTCTTGTACAGGACAGCCGAGTACAAGGAATATTCTCATCCTGTAGTGAAAGATTTTTCATCTGGTGGCTCAAAGTTGTTCCCTCCTTGGCTGAATCATGGTGAAGTTGTGACTCAGCAAGCAGTGGGCATTTCTGAAGCAATGAGGAAGGTTCTTCCTCCCGGTGACTAGCAGGCATGTTGTCATGTCTAGTGTTTCTCTGAATTGGTAGTATTCTCGCCACTCGTTTTGGTCGTCAGGTCAATGTAGGCATGTCGGATAAATCGATCAGGAATTCAAATAGGAGTAGATTCATATTGTTGATATATGCAAGCATATGCCCTCCCACTGGTTAGCAGTATGTTAGGCCCTCTCCATTGCCCTGTAAGGAGATCCTTCCATCTTATCATAGGTTTAACATTTTCTTCTGGGTTCCAGTGTCTGGTCATAGCTGAGTTGCCCAAAGAGTTTAAATTTAAATGATTTAAAACAAATAAAGCATGATTTAAAATATGGTGAGGAAAGCTATACTTAAACTCCCCCTCTATTAATTTATTTATTTGATTTTTAAAAGTTTGTTGGACTCTTTCAACTATGGCTTGACCTTGTAGATTGTAAGGAATTCCTGTGGAATGAGAAATATTAATTTGGGAACAAAACTGTTGGAAAGATTTAGATGTATATGCAGGACCATTAGCAGTTTTTAGTTGTTTTGGTATACTTATCTGTGAGAAACAAAGTAATAAATGTTGTACCACATCCTTGTAGGCTTCTCCAGTTCTTGCTGAAGCTAAAATAACCTGAGAAAATGTATCCACAGTAACATGTAAATAAGACAATTTTCCAAAGCTGGGAAAATGAGTTACATCCATTTGCCATAGCACATTTGGTTTTAGTCCTAGATGGTTAACTCCTCCTGGAGTTGGAACAAAGGTGAGAAAATCTCGACAATTTTTAATGATTTGTCTAGCCGTTTCCCTGGGTAAGTGAAACTGATAACATAAGGCAATAGCATTTTGATGACGAATTTTATGAGAAAGTTGAGTCTGAGTAACTGCCACGGTTTTTACTGCAGCACATATAGTAGACTTAGTTAAGGCATCAGCTAATTGATTGCCTTGGTGTAAAGGTCTTGGGAGGCCAGAATGAGACCTAATATGACCAGAAAAAACTGTTCCTTTCTGCTATTAATTAGTTGTTGTAATTGAATTAATAGTTCCCAAAGTGTAGTTTTGTTAACCTGTATGGTAGCTGTTTTAATACGAGGAAATAGTCCTTTAATATAACAAGAATTAGTATATAAATTAAATTTTGAGATTTTTAAAGTTGTAAAAGTATAATAGTGGACTTTTGGGTAAATGAAACAAAACTTGTCTCCTATAATCAGTTAGGGCTCTCTCTCAATCATAACAAATTTTGAAATTGAAACTTTTTATAAGGAACAATTATATTGTATATATTATGTCTAAATAATTTAACACTTTTATATCTTTTTTGGTTATAAGTAAGTCTATTAAATAGGGATAGGAAGTCAATAATTTTTTAGAGGTTATTGGCAGATGGAGTTGTTTTATTAGTTTTATTGTCACAGATATTTTGTGGGAATATGGAGAGTGGACAGAATAATTAAGTCTCAAGGTAGACGGTAATTTATTTTTTTAACTTTTTGAGACTTAATAGTCTTTTTTATAAGGGACAAGGATTTTTTGGCTTTTGATGTGAGAAATTTTTGAGAATTGAGAGAATAATTTTTCTGTAAAGTATTGAATAAAGGTTTTAAATTTGATGTGGTAATATGTAAGTAAGGTCTAATCCAATTAATATCTCTTGACAGTTTTTGGAAATTATTTAATGATATCAAGTGATCTTTTTGTAACTGTAAAGGTTGATGACTCACTGTGTGTTTAACACACGGCCAAGATATGTGAAAGGAAGATTGGTTTGAATTTTTTTAGGAGAAATTTTTAATTGTAATCATTGAGAGTAGTTACAGTTTTATTAAGAATTTTGTGTAAAAGGGCACGATTTTTTGAGTCAGTAAAGTGTCATTTATATAATGGATTAATTAGAGATTAGGATATTGGCTTTTAATACCTCGTAAGGCTGTATTTAGATATTTTGGGTATAAAGTGGGGCTGGTTTTTTATATTTTGTGGCAGGACTTTTTTTTGAAATTTTTAAAACGGTTGTTTTAAATTTTTAGAGAGTAAATTGAATGTCAATTGCTTATAATTTTTGGGCTTAAAGATATAGTAAAGAAATAATTATGTAAATTAATATCTAGAATA
>NW_006950431.1:0-3560 GCF_000164805.1 Carlito syrichta | reverse complement strand
TTAATAAGCAGACATTGTTTTTATCAAAGAAAAAAGTGATGATGTAAAGGTATGAAAAATGGTGTTTGTTACAGAAGGAATGGTGACCAGGGGGCTGAGGGCTTGAGGATGAATAGGAAGAAGGGAAGATCTGCCAGTCACCCCTTCCTGGCTGAGGAGCCGTGTGTGTGACCATTTTCAGCTTTCCCCTTTTTGTGTATTGGTAGCATTTCTGGTGGTTGCACCTGCTTCTATTCCTCTGCATCATTCACACTGTCTTTCTGTCTCCTGCTGTTACAGGGACTGGTTGTGTGACATCCCTGCTTGAGATGAGGCCACCAGGATGAGCAGGTCTGCCATTTGCATCTTTGCATTAATTAGAAAAAGGCACTCTTTGGGGCAGGTGCAGCCCAGAGCCAGGAGATGAATGTTGTGAGGAGAACCTAGGTTGGATCTTAGCACCTTCCTAGTTATTTCCTCCCCATCCCCTTACAGAGTGCAAACCCACTCTAGCCCATTTCTCTGGGCAAAATCTACTTATGCTTGAGACCACTGAGCTCAGTTGAGATGCAAAAAGCTAATGTGACACGCTCATTACCACACTGTCAATCTAGTTTATTTGATTGAAGACCAAGGATTTCAGGAGAATAATAGCAACATTTAAATGGCGATTAATAATAATAGCAATAGTAGCACAATAATAAAAGAAACTAATAGTTGAAGGGAAACTAAGTAAACATGACAACCAAATGGAATGTGTGTTCTTAAACTAGATCCTGGATCAGAGAAAAAAATATTCATGGAACAATCAGGAAACAGGGTAAGATCTGAATATTTCACAATAGTTCTGTGTCAATATTAATGTCCTGAATTTTGGTAAGTGTTCACTGGTTAAGTGAGAAGTAAAATTTGGGTAATCTAAGTCAAGGGGATACAATAATTCTTTTTACTATATTTGAAACTACTTATTTTATTTATTTTGGAGCAAACAATTCAGCTCTATTTTTTACTTAAAAAAAAAACCCATCATTACAGGGTCCACTGTCAACCTCACATGCATGTGTCAGGCCATTGCAGCCCAATAATGGGGGAAGACACTTAAAAAATAACCCTCAGTTGTTATTTTTAAGCAACCTTGGTCTATTCAATGTGGACAGACATGGTTTAAAGACTCCAGAAGCAAGGAGCAAGGGGTCAATCTTGTGTCTTATCCAGGGCTTAAGGGAAAAGAAGTGTTACATTCATCTCTGAGGACCACTTACCTCAAGGTTTTGGTCTTTCAGAAGGTTCATATGCCACCAACTTCCTTGGTTTCTGAGAGTAGCACTCAGAGGGGCTGTAGGAAGAAGGTCACTGTGAGGTCATTGCACAATGATCATGATAGTGCTTACCAGTGCAGGGATCCTGAAGCTTGAGGCAGAACCAGATTCTGCCATGTTATGTCAGAGTTATTTGCTCCCAGCTAGAAAGGAATTCATTTCACTGTATCTAGTGGTCTCTCTATTCAGAAATAAAAAGCTTACACCAGATAAATAGTAACCAAAGAGTACTGATCAATGAATTAGTTGAGTTATAAAGGATGGATAAAGCTTCACCCAGAATACAGAGACCTCACACTGAGGGCTGTCTCTCAATGCCTGAGGCTGAAGAGGGCCTGGCCTGGTAGCTCTGTCTAGCTCAGGCCATGGACCCACACCCTCACATTGTCTTTGACTGCAATGAAGAAAGTCAGAGTCAATGCATTGATTGTGTCATGCAGGCGAGGCTTACTCTCATGTTGGTTTGTTTTAGATGCTTACCCATCTTTTGAAGGCAAATACTCCTTACATAAACTGTCAACAAAATCCGATATTTTGTTCCTTCTTCCTATTTGGTGACTTGAATCCCTGATATCGTATCTGTGTGTGTGTGTGTGTGTGTGTGTGTGTGTGTGTGTGTGTGTGTGCCTGTGTGAATGAATTGACCAATTTCCTGCTTGTAACGCCATTTATTAGGAACTTATAGTTCAGTTTTTTCCCTTATTAAATCAGTGATCATTTCCTCACAAATTTTCATCTTCAAATAATTATTGTCACCTCTGACAGTTCCTGCTTCCTCTTCTTTTCTAGTTGTCCCTGTGAGCTTGTGGCCTTAATTTTTTTTCTTTGTTGTCATTCTTTAGTTGGATTTTGGAAGACAAAGAACTAAATGTGTGATTTTAATCCATCTGGTTTGACTATACATAAAATGAAATTTTTTCAACCTCACAACAATTTCCTGTCATTGAGGGAAGGTCTGGTCATTGTGTGCAGCTGTGTAGATGGTTCATTGTAGAAGTCCAAGGGCAACATGTACTCAGTTTCTAAGTTGTGCAAGTTAGAGCCTTGGGGAAAGACTTTTGGATTTCAATTTCCAGGCTCAGAAGCCAGCATGCCCTCAATGACCAGGAACTAAATGAATGCTCCAATATTTTCAAAATTTCTCCCACTGATCTGTAACTGATCTGAATGCATCAAGATCAATGAGTGCTAAGAAACATTGACAGTGACCTGAGACACATTACTTAAACATCTTTGGTTTTAGTCTCTTTATCTGAAAAGTGGGGATGAAGCTGTAGATAATACCCAAATTATCCTCTGCTTCTAAAACTTCTCTGTGATTCTGTGAGTTCTCCACTCCATCCCACAGCCATTTGCCTGACCCTGACTGTGTTCTATGAGGTGCCTGGCACTTTCATCAAGAGGGTTTCCTTTGAGAATAAAGAACAGTGATTCTGAGCATTCAACATCTTCAATGGAGTCTTCACTACTTAGGAAAAGAAGAAAAAATACGGATATTATAGCATTTCTGGTAGTGAATCATTGCCAAATATTTTTCTTTATGATTACTGTTTTTAATTTTGAGAAAAGGTCTTTTTCTATCTTTGTTTGGTGTTGCAATCTCCTCCACTAAAAAAAAAATAAAGCTAAAACAAGAGCATCAACTTTAGTTTACTACCCCAGAGAAGTAGCCTAAGTAATTGTTGAACATATCTGCAAGATACAGTCAGCAGAGTGGGAAAATATCAAGGCTAGGGCTAGGGGTGGAAGCTGAGGACAGTGATGAAGAACATCTCCCTGACACCTGTAAAGAACATCCAGACAGCAGACTGTTCCTCCCAGATCTGAAGTTGATGAAATGCTAGCTAAGGAGAAGACTGGATTTCAATCCAAAACAAAATGTTTTTTTTTTTTCAGCTGCCTGATAATCCAAAGACAATCAAAGGACTCAGGGATCCAGACACAGTGCCAGTGATGGGTAACTGTTTTCTTAAGACACTCCTCACTCCATTCACAGAGAAGAGACATTGGAAGGTGCCATTTCTGACTGAATTACTTCAGTTCCAGGGTCTTTATTTTGTTAGAGGCAATGATCAGATGTGGAAGAATCTTAGGAGACATGAGTTTGAGAGATGAAAAGTCTGGCCAGGTGCAGTGGCTCAGCCTGTAATCAAAGGGCTTTGAGTGGCCAAGATAAGAGGATTGCCAGAGTCCAGGGGTTTGTGACCAGCCTCAGCAACTTGATGAGACCACATCTATAAAATAAATCACAAAAGCAGGTGT
>NW_006950430.1:0-337 GCF_000164805.1 Carlito syrichta | reverse complement strand
CAGATGGTACCTTATTTTTTCAATGGAATTATGCATTTCTTCAAGGAAATAGACAATCTTTTATATCTCTTCCATGAATCACAGCAGATAATTTACACTAATGAATAAATATTAATTAACAAATTAGGAAGAGAGGCTGGTTCTTACTGTTTTGAGGTGTGTTTCCAGTAGGCCTAGGTGTTCAAGGGTTTTTATCAGAAGGGATGCTGGATTGTGTCAAAAACTTTTTCTGCACCTAATGTTATAATCATGTTGGTTCTTGTCTTATATCTTTCGGTGTATTTAATTACATTTATGATCTTGAGGATGCTGAACCAGGCCTGCATTCCAGGATCAT
>NW_006950429.1:0-6732 GCF_000164805.1 Carlito syrichta | reverse complement strand
GTAACCTCTGGTGCTTTAGGGGTCAGAAGTTAACTCTCTTAAATTGAAGAGATCAAGATGGTGGAGTGAGGGATCTAGTACAAGCATGAAAAAGAAAAACCATTACCACCTTTGGGAGGCCATCATGCATTCCCCAGTCCTGGATACCATAGCAGTGCTGAGAAACAGGCCTTGTCCTACACATCTATGCTGCCCCAGCACTTGGTACGCTGTGTGAAATGAATCAACAGATTGCTGGATCTTAGACTGTCTTTCTTATGCTAAGAAAGCTGGAGAAAGACCATCATTAAAACTGAGATAACCTCCATAGGAAAAAAAAATTAGAGTCATGATGCAGATATCAATTTTGGCATTATCATTGTGTCTTTAAGCCTTTCTGTGCCAAAAAAAAAAAAAAAGTGAGCTCATTGCTGAAAGAAGGTCACCTTGATTTTCCTAAATATAGGCCAAAGCATAGCCTTTCTGAATGTTCCTTGCTCTTTCAAATGTACATCCCATTTCAAAGGAGAACAGACATTCAAAACACCATGCCATTGTGAAATACTAGTGATGGAAGGAGAAAAGGGGGCCCAGGCTCATTGATAGGCAGCAGGACCCACACCTGACATCATAACTGAAACCAACAAGGTGTCTAGCTTGACTATGGACTGGCCTGAGCCAAGCAGAAGAAAGGGGAAGGGGATTCTGTGGGATGTGCCTGGGAAGCAGCAATAACTTCTCCTGCTCAGAAAGATGTAGGGAAAGAAGCAAGACACTGTACATTTTTGCACTGCAAAGGAGTGCAAGCTCAGATGGTGAAGGCATGGACAAGTGTAGTAGGCAGACAAGGAGAAGGGGCTGTCAAATCAAACAGGACTGGTGTCTCAATGTCTATGGGAGCCACTCAGTGTACCTCTTTGAACTTTTCCCTACTTCATCTGTAAGATGGGGATAATAGTAGTAGTTAGCTGCTGTTAGTTAGTTGTAGGTTGGAACAAATCAAATACTTAAAAATTCCATCAAGACTCCATGGCAGGAAGTATCCTGAGCCCAGGGGATAGAGAACAAGACAGAAATGTCCTTGAACTTGTGGAACTTACATTCCAGTGGAAGGCAGCACAAAAATGCACAAAGGAACAAGATAACTTCCTGTGAAGATTCATGCCATGATGAAATAAAAAGGCTGCTGTGTAGTGACTCCCAACTCAAGGGTAGAAATAGGAGGCTTCTTCAGGGAGGGGATGTGATTGAGCAGGAGAAAGGGACAGATAAGGATAAGAGGAGCAGGAGAGGATCACATAGAGGAGCCAGGAGAGGTGGATAGGTGATCTGGTTTGTTTTATAAAGGTCCCTCTCTGTAGTAAGGTTAGGTACATAAAACAGTCCATGCCACACTTTAGGTGCATATTTTTTTGGTGGAGATTTTATAAATGTTTGTAAGTTGTTTAGAAGTTTTGTACGCATAATAGGTGTTATAAGTGGTATTTATAAAGCATGTAATGTGTGTTTAACTACTTCCTAAAGATTGCAATCCAAAGATAATTAAGATGGAGACCCGTCTTTAGCAGATCCTATGCCAGTCAGTACATACCAACAGATCATTATGATACACAGAGGTAAGTGCTAGAATCAACTTGGGTATACAGGGTAACACTGGGCGACTCTGACCTAAATGTTGGGTAAGTTGAGAAGGAGATTTCCAGGAGGAAAAAGAGAAAGATAATTTCAGTTGGAAGGGAAATAGTATGATGCATGTAGCGGAGTGGTGTTGTGCATAAGTTCACAGTGTTACATAAAGCTATAAGAGGTTAGAGACACAGGAGGGACTCATGAGCCCAGAGAATGAGCAGAGCTGTGTCTTGGTGACGGGAGTTACAGGAGAGTTTTTGACAAGTGGAAATCTTGCCAAAGACTGTCACTTTGCAAGATCCTTTGGGCTAGAGAGTGATTTGAAAAAGACAGAACAGAGACTGAGGGTCCCTGCAAGTTATGAGGTACTTACTATAGCCCAAGTGATAGAGAGGAGGGGAGGGCTGGACCAGGGCAGTGGAAAAGAGGTGGAACAAAGGCAACAGGTTTAATAAACATCTTGGAGAAAAAAATCAACTGGTCTTGACCCAGAGCAAACACTCAATAATTTTATAATTAAATTGAATTAATTAGAAGGATACAGTAGAAATAATACTCTTCACCTGGGGTGGTAGTATAAAAGTTAAAGATCAGACACTGTGCAAATAAATAAATGCCTATTATAGTCATAATTGGTATCGTATTTAGAGTAGAGATTATCCAAAAAATCTCCCCAAGATGCCGGGGACCAGTTCCAGCCGGGTTCAGGGTACCTCAAAGGTGGAGATGGCATCGGTTATTGGGGGAAGAAGAGAGAGAGAGAGAGAGAGAGAGAGAGAGAAAGAGAGAGAAAGAGACTGGACTCCGGTCTAGTGCAAAAGCGATGTGTGTGTTATTGGGAATTACAACGGGTCTTTTATACACAAAGTCAGATGTGGGAGAGGCATCCCCCCACCCACCAGAAACCTTAATCCATGAATACTTAATCAATGATTGCCTTTAAACACTTTTTATATGATAATCTTAAAATCCCATAACAAAGGATAACCTAATCCGTGACTGACATATTCTATAAACCTTTTTCATCCTACACTGATTGATTTATGCCAAGTTAAACAATTCTATAGAAGCTTAAGTATTTACTTTACAAATGAAATTGGCCCATCCCAGAATGTTTGGAATATGGCCCATTCCAAAGTTCACAGTGGGCTACCTGCAAGTAACCCAGCCACATTCTTTCAACAAAATGGCTGTCTTCTAAAACTGTATTCTACAATTTATACCTTCAATAAATCCTAAGATCATGACCCAGAAGCCTGTGACCAATACTAAGGTTCTTAGATGTGACCCGAGTTTGAATTATAAGTTGTGTGAAAACCAAAATTGCAGTTTGTGGAAGAATGGGAGCAATGAGCTTCTAAAGTTAGCTTGTGTTCGTTCTGGTCTCAGAGTTTTTATGTTTTGAACTCACAGGAGCTTAATCTGGTAAGTGCTGAGTAGAAAGGGGGAGGAAATGGTGTCAATAGCTCCCAAACGCATCCTAGTGGTCTCAGGGTCAACGGCCCTTCCTGATCCCTAACGCTCAGTGGGCCTCTGTGGCCAGCTCCCAACACCAAGAGGCAAGAAAGTTCAGAAGATATTGCTGGGCTCAGGGGCTTTGAGATTGAGGAATGATGGACTGACTAGTGGACTAGGATCAGGGTATCATTCCCAGTTCTGGGAGGGAGGGTCAATCATTATGGACCACACAATGTGCCTGGAAATCATGATTGAGCCTAATCCTCTGATTTGTCAGTTAGCACTCACTGCCAGCAACATACCTAGGGGAACAGCATCTACATTTAAAGTCATATGAGAATAGATTTGGGGTCATCCTCTGATAGCTTTTGCTCAGGAAATTTCCAGCACCCATGTACTTTTAAACTACCTCTAGGTCACTCATGATGGCTACAGCCCATCCTCACATTTACCTCACGTTGGCCTTCAGAAAAGTATCTGATCCAGACCATATGATCCTTGAAGGGGCCCACAACAACTTCTGCACTTCAGCAAGTTGCCACAAACAGACCTGAACCATGAAACAGTGACTGATGACTTGTCAGTTGCTTTTAGCTTTGCTGGCCTTTAGACACCTGCTTTTGTGATTTATTTTAGAGATGTGGTCTCATCAAGTTGCTGAGGCTGGTCACAAACCCCTGGACTCTGGCAATCCTCTTATCTTGGCCTCCCAAAGCCCTCTGATTACAGGCTGAGCCACTGCACCTGGCCAGACTTTTCATCTCTCAAACTCATGTCTCCTAAGATTCTTCCACATCTGATCATTGCCTCTAACAAAATAAAGACCCTGGAACTGAAGTAATTCAGTCAGAAATGGCACCTTCCGATGTCTCTTCTCTGTGAATGGAGTGAGAAGTGTCTTAGGAAAACAGCTACCCATCACTGGCACTGTGTCTGGGTCCCTGAGTCCTTTGATTGTCTTTGGATTATCAGGCAGCTGAAAAAAAAAAAACATTTTGTTTTGGATTGAAATCCAGTCTTCTCCTTAGCTAGCATTTCATCAGCTTCAGTTCTGGGAGGAACAGTCTGCTGTCTGGATGTTCTTTACAGGTGTCAGGGAGATGTTCCTCATCACTGTCCTCAGCTTCCACCCCCAGCCCTGGCCTTGAATATTTTCCCACTCTGCTAACTGTATCTTGCAGATATGTTCAACAATTTACTTTAGGCTACTTCTCTGGGGTAGTAAATTTAAAGTTGATGCTCTTGTTTTAACTTTTATTTTTTTTAGTGGAGGAGATTGCAACACCCAAACAAAGATAGAAAAAAGACCTTTTTCTCAAAAATAAAAAACAGTAATCATAAAGAAAAATATTTGGCAATGATTCACTACCAGAAATGCTATAATATCCGTATTTTTTCTTCTTTTCCTAAGTAGTGAAGACTCCATTGAAGATGTTGAATGCTCAGAATCACTGTTCTTTATTCTCAAAGGAAACCCTCTTGATGAAAGTGCCAGGCACCTCATAGAACACAGTCAGGGTCAGGCAAATGGCTGTGGGATGGAGTGGAGAACTCACAGAATCACAGAGAAGTTTTAGAAGCAGAGGATAATTTGGGTATTATCTACAGCTTCATCCCCACTTTTCAGATAAAGAGACTAAAACCAAAGATGTTTAAGTAATGTGTCTCAGGTCACTGTCAATGTTTCTTAGCACTCATTGATCTTGATGCATTCAGATCAGTTACAGATCAGTGGGAGAAATTTTGAAAATATTGGTGCATTCATTTAGTTCCTGGTCATTGAGGGCATGCTGGCTTCTGAGCCTGGAAATTGAAATCCAAAAGTCTTTCCCCAAGGCTCTAACTTGCACAACTTAGAAACTGAGTACATGTTGCCCTTGGACTTCTACAATGAACCATCTACACAGCTGCACACAATGACCAGACCTTCCCTCAATGACAGGAAATTGTTGTGAGGTTGAAAAAATTTCATTTTATGTATAGTCAAACCAGATGGATTAAAATCACACATTTAGTTCTTTGTCTTCCAAAATCCAACTAAAGAATGACAACAAAGAAAAAAAATTAAGGCCACAAGCTCACAGGGACAACTAGAAAAGAAGAGGAAGCAGGAACTGTCAGAGGTGACAATAATTATTTGAAGATGAAAATTTGTGAGGAAATGATCACTGATTTAATAAGGGAAAAAACTGAACTATAAGTTCCTAATAAATGGCGTTACAAGCAGGAAATTGGTCAATTCATTCACACAGGCACACACACACACACACACACACACACACACACACACACACACACAGATACGATATCAGGGATTCAAGTCACCAAATAGGAAGAAGGAACAAAATATCGGATTTTGTTGACAGTTTATGTAAGGAGTATTTGCCTTCAAAAGATGGGTAAGCATCTAAAACAAACCAACATGAGAGTAAGCCTCGCCTGCATGACACAATCAATGCATTGACTCTGACTTTCTTCATTGCAGTCAAAGACAATGTGAGGGTGTGGGTCCATGGCCTGAGCTAGACAGAGCTACCAGGCCAGGCCCTCTTCAGCCTCAGGCATTGAGAGACAGCCCTCAGTGTGAGGTCTCTGTATTCTGGGTGAAGCTTTATCCATCCTTTATAACTCAACTAATTCATTGATCAGTACTCTTTGGTTACTATTTATCTGGTGTAAGCTTTTTATTTCTGAATAGAGAGACCACTAGATACAGTGAAATGAATTCCTTTCTAGCTGGGAGCAAATAACTCTGACATAACATGGCAGAATCTGGTTCTGCCTCAAGCTTCAGGATCCCTGCACTGGTAAGCACTATCATGATCATTGTGCAATGACCTCACAGTGACCTTCTTCCTACAGCCCCTCTGAGTGCTACTCTCAGAAACCAAGGAAGTTGGTGGCATATGAACCTTCTGAAAGACCAAAACCTTGAGGTAAGTGGTCCTCAGAGATGAATGTAACACTTCTTTTCCCTTAAGCCCTGGATAAGACACAAGATTGACCCCTTGCTCCTTGCTTCTGGAGTCTTTAAACCATGTCTGTCCACATTGAATAGACCAAGGTTGCTAAAAAATAACAACTGAGGGTTATTTTTTAAGTGTCTTCCCCCATTCTTGGGCTGCATTGGCCTGACACATGCATGTGAGGCTGACAGTGGACCCTGTATTGATGGTTTTTTTTTTTTACTTAAAAAATAGAGTTGAATTGTTTGCTCCAAAATAAATAAAATAAGTAGTTACAAATATAGTAAAAAGAATTCTTGTATCCCCTTGACTTAGATTACCCAAATTCTACTTCTCACTTAACCACTGAACACTTACCAAAATTCAGGACATTAATATTGACACAGAACTATTGTGAAATATTCAGATCTTACCCTGTTTTCTGATTGTTCCACGAATATTTTTTTCTCTGATCCAGGATCTAGTTTAAGAACACACATTCCATTTGGTTGTCATGTTTACTTAGTTTCCCTTCAACTATTAGTTTCTTTTATTATTGTGCTACTATTGCTATTATTATTAATCACCATTTAAATGTTGCTATTATTCTCCTGAAATCCTTGGTCTTCAATCAAATAAACTAGATTGACAGTGTGGTAATGAGCGTGTCACATTAGCTTTTTGCATCTCAACTGAGCTCAGTGGTCTCAAGCATAAGTAG
>NW_006950428.1:0-814 GCF_000164805.1 Carlito syrichta | reverse complement strand
AACTCTATGTTACGCATATGTTTTTGACCAACTTGCTACAACTCAGGACAGATTACTTGGGAAAGAATGATCAGAGACAGGGAACCTCTGGCACGTCAAATTCCTCCAGTTGCAGCTACAGTGTTTGGAATGGAATGGTTCCCCTTGATCTCTTTGCTATGGGATAGCTGGAACTTTCATTTAACACCCTGGAAATTTCAGTTTGAAATTTTTTTTTGCCTCTTCTTCAAAAATATTCTCAATAAAAAAAATTTCCACTCACCTTACTGGATCATAAATAAATAAATAAATAGAAATTTTGCTTTTGCAATGCCTAGCCTATTTCTCTTTCATTCAGTCTTAGGCTCCGTGTAGCACCTTTTTGTTGCTTTGCTCTTTTTGCAATTTTTTTGTTAATCATTCTACATTCTACATCATCACATATGAATTTAGGCCTCCTACTCAATGTCTCCTTGAAACTCAGACCAAGTCCAAGGAGGAATACCACTGTCATTTGTGATCCCAAACTTGGAAAGTGGGGCATGCAGTGGTTCTCATTCAATGGTGACCAGGACAGATAAACACATCCACAGGAGATTTAAGCACCAGGATTCTTAAGTTATCATCCTATGGTTTAAATGCTATACTTTCTTGACTTCTCACAGTTAGTTGATTCCCTGTCCTTCATATCACACATTAGTAAAACAGAGTTTAATTACAATGTCCAACCATATCAATGTGTTACATGGATATACTTCCTAAGGCATAGTCTTTCCCAAGGGTATCTCAATAAATGTTAACTAAGAGTTTAGTCTAATTGCTCCTTTCTAATACT
>NW_006950427.1:0-750 GCF_000164805.1 Carlito syrichta | reverse complement strand
GCTTCCTTTTCTTTGCTGAGGATGTTTGGCTACTGTAGTCGTTTATGTTTCCATATGAATTCGGTATGTCCTTCCCAGGTCTGAGAAGAATGACGTTGGTAGTTTCATGGGTATTGCATTGAATCTGTAGATTGCCTTGGGTAGGATGGACGTCTTACCAATGTTGATTCTTCCTATCCATGAGCATGGAATACTTTTCTATTTGTGTGTCTCTTTGATTTCTTTGAGCAGTGTTTTGTATTTTTCATTGTAAAGGTCTTTCACTTCTCTGGTTAGAAAGATGCTAAGTCATTCATTTTTTGTGGCGATTGTGAATGGCATTGTGCTTTTTATTGAGTTATCTGCCTGCTTGTTGTTGGTGTACAAAAATTCGACTGTCTTTTGCATGTTGATTTTGTACTGTGGTACTTTGTCAAAGTCCTTTTTCAGTGCAAGGAGGTTTCTGACAGATTCTCTTGGGTTTTCAAGGTATGGGATCACATTATCAGCAAAAAGGGATAGCAACTTTCTGTTTCCTGTTTGGATACCCCTAATTTCCTTCTCTTGTCTGATTGCTCTAGCTAGGACTTCCAATACTATGTTGAGGAGAAAGGAGAGTGGGCAGCCTTGTCTTGTTCTATTTTCAGGGGAAATGCTTCCAATTTCTGTTGTTTTAGCAATATGTTGGTTGTGAGTTTATTGTAGATGGCTCATAGATGAAAAAAGTCAGTACTCTTTCAAATCATTTTATGAAGCTAACATCACACTGAC
>NW_006950426.1:0-4536 GCF_000164805.1 Carlito syrichta | reverse complement strand
TACAAATAAATCACAGAAGTAAATCATGTTGCCAGCTTCTTAGACATGGTCTGATCTAATACCTCTATTTTTATATAAGATGGAAGTAGCCCAGATAAATATAGTGACTTGGCCAAGATCACATACATAATAAAGATGAATCATATACATAATAAGGAAGCAGGTTTTCTTCCTCTGGACTTTGCCCACCTCAGGCCCAAGGAGCAAGCCCAGAGGGAGGAGGCTCCTGGTCTCCCTCCCAAGCGCAGAGTACACCCAGGGCTCCAAACTGAAACAGAGACAGCCCTAGCTCCTGCCTTAAGTGGGATTTCAGTTCTAGCTTTTCAAATCCTTACCTATAAACTTGAAATATTAAAAGTGGGAATCTTTTCCCCTCCCAAGTTACAGAACATTTTCAGCTATGACTAAGTGAGCTGTTTTAAATGATTACTCTGCTTTTTGCCATTTCCTTCCACTTAAATCTGCTTTTCACTTTTAAATATTTGATGCTTCTATGAATGAATGTCTTATAAATATAGCTTCAATGAATACTATGAATACAATGAATTTGAAGCTATGAACACATCCTACAATACGGAATGGTAAGTAATTTATGCTCACTTAATGGAACATGATTTTGCTGCTATTAACATTATCAAGCCTATACTGTGAATTAGGAAAGTACTTTAGGATTTAATGGTAACTGCAAAAAAACCTGAGTTACGATACTGAATACAGCCTGAGAACATACTTCATAAAACCATGCCTTTCTTTAAGGGGTTAAAAAGCAAAGTGATACGGCCATTGTGTCAGTTGTAGAGTTTTCAAGGAATAAGAAACTTCTAAAAGTCTAAAAAGTAGCTGGGCTTGGTGGCTCAGCCTGTAATCCTGCGCCTTTGGGAGGCTGAGGTGAGTGGATTGCCTGAGCCCGTGGGTTCGAGACCTGCTTGGGCAGCGAGACCTCATCTCTACAATAAAATAAAATAAAATAAATCAGCCGGGCGTGGTAGCGCATGCCTGTAATTCCGGTTACTCGGAAGGCTGAGGCGGAAGGATCACCGGGGCCCAGCAGGCGAGGCTGCGGTGGCCGGGAGCGGCCACTGCACTCCAGTCTGGGCGACCGAGTGAGACTCCAACTCAAAAAAAAAAAAAAAAAGAAGTCTAAAATGTGAGCTATTTTAATATTTTACTACTTTTTAAATTGTCCAGTTAAAAAATTATAAATTTTATATTAGACAGAAAGAACATTTTAAAATATCACTTAGGTGAAAAAGGCTAGGGAAAACAGTCGCAGTTATTAGACCCTGACGTCTAGGAAATACTGGAGATGTTTCACATCACTCCGAGTCCACCAACTAATCCATGGGAAAGAATGCTCTGGAAATCTGTTATCTTTTTCAGTCTGGATCTGAAATAAAGTTGACTTAATATGTATTACTTAATCGTTTACAAATTCAAGGCTCAAATGAGGAATTGTTTCCTCTTAGCTAACTTCCCTACCTTTCAACAACTACCAGAGAAGAGTGCCTCAATTGGTAGAAGAGGAAAAAGCTGGAGTCTTCCTCTCACAGCATGCTACAAGTCTTACTGAAGTCACCACCGTTACAGACTCAGTATTTTATTAGACAGGGACAGATCAGTTGAAGATTAGCAAGAGCGAGTGCCAAATAATGTGTTTTTTCAGAGGAGAAAAGAACAATCATGATATATTCATGTTCTCATGTTACCACAATGAATTTTAGAAGTCTCTCAAACCAGAGAAGCATCTTCTCACCAGTTTATTTTCTGCCTTTAGGCAAAGCCTCATTAAGTTAACTAGGCTGGATAAGGCCATATTCTGCACTTCTCTACTGCCTCTTCCAGCCTAGTTTGGTCAGGTTTTGCCTAAATAAACTTGATCTCTCACAGTCTTCCTCAGGCCAGAGAATGTGAAAAAGCAGACAGTAGTATTTAACTTAATGAAAACACAAAGCTTTCAATTGTGACACTAATGAATTTGTAAATTCATGATAAGAAAAACTATTCCAACTGCTAGTTTTCTTAGGGGCTTACTCAACCACACTATGCACCATAATCAATAAGTGCCAGGGAAATAATTAATAACGAACAGAAAGTTATGACAGATGTGCATGAGACACTGATCTAATCAACAAATCCACAGGGTGGCTGTCCCTCTGCCTGGTTGGAAACTGTGATGGCCCCATCATTCGTGCTCATGAAGAAGCCTGCCTATAAAGAGGACTGCCTTCTAGAGTGCAGAATAAGCCAAAATAGCAATAAATACAAGTAACAATTATATGGAAATGTTCAATTTCTCAGGTAATCAAAGAAATAAAAATTAAAATGAGAGACTATGTTTTATCTATGAATCTCAAAAATATTTTTAAGAGTAATACTTGGCCAGGCATGGTGGTTCACGCCTATAATCCCAGCACTTTAAGAGGCCGAGGTGAGAGGACTGCCTGAGCCCATGTGTTTGAGACCAGCCCAGGGAACTTGGTGAGAACTCATCTCTACAACAAATCAAAAATTAGCCAGTCATGGTGGCGCATGCTTATAGTTCCAGCTGCTTGGAAGGCTGAAGTGAAAGGATCACCAGAGTCCAGCAGGTTGAGGCTGTGGTGGCCATGAGCGTGCCACTGCACTCCAGCCTGGGTGACAGAGTGAGATCCCGACTCAAAAAAAAAAAAAAAAAGAGTAATACTTAGTGTTAGTAGAGTACATTGGAACAGACACTCTCACTTCTAGAGGAATTATAAAATGGAGTCAACTTTTTTAAAGTATTCTGGCAATGTTTACTAAAATGTATATATTTGACTCAATAATTTTACTTACAGTAATTTACCCTAAAAATCTGCAAACATTAGTCTAATGTGCAAGAACGATCTTCACTGTTTTATAAAAGTAAAAAATCAGCAGATAACAATCACTTGACAAAAGGAGGACAATAATAAAATCTGGGAACTCCAAATAACAGAACACTATCCAGTTATTAAAAATTCAAGTCCTCAAAGGCTTAGTAACCTGGTAAATTGTAAGATTTGTGAAAATATAAGATACATCTCTCTATATATATATCCTTATATACATTACAATTTCCAGTTTTATAAAATTAAAAATGTATCCCTGTATGCATGTAAATTATACTAGAGTGAAAAACTTTAAACTGTTGACCAAAGAATGTCTCTGGATACTGAATGCATAGGATATTGCCTCACTCTTAAGGCAACTTTCAAATTTCTTACAGAAGCAATAAGAGGATGGTAGTAAACTGACTTCTCAAGCTTTATTTGGCAATATATGAATAGATCATTTCTTTACAGTAGTGGGAAATAACATATTGATAATTATATATTATTTATATTTATATAAATTCATATTATATCTTTATATAATTATATTATTGTATATTATATTAATAATGCTTATTAATGACTTTGTCCCAAAGCTATCCTGCCCACACCTGAGATGAGAAAGAATCTTAACGAAACATGGATCTCAAGCCCCTATATACTGAACCCCCAAAATAGAGCAGCTATGTAATAGTTTTCTTTAAAATTACATAGTTGAGGCTGGGCTCACTGTCTCATGGCTGTAATCCCAACACTTTGGGAGACTGAGGCAGGAGTATCGCTTGAGCCCAGGAGTTAGAGGCTGCAGTGCGCTATGATCAAAGCTACCACCCCACGTGCCTTTCAAGGCTAATATACACCACTTCACACTACAACATCCTTTCATGCCTCAAAACCTCTTAGGCTGGCCCTTTACTGTCATCTACAACAAACCAGTCTTTCTCCATTTACCCACCCTTAATTCTCTGTTCTATCCTCCTTCCACTCCAGCCCCCACTCTCCTACTCAGTTCCCTCTAACACACCCTGCGCATCGGCTTTGCTCAGGCCTTGGTCTTCTCCTTGAAGCCCTCTGCTCGCCCGTGAAGATCAGCTTGAGACCGTCACGCTCTGCTGCCTCCATTTGACCCCTCCTGCCCTCCGGCCCATCTCGCAGCGTCCCTTGCCTGTCCCGGTGTGTGTTCCTCAGGCTCCTGGCACTGCTGCTGAGCTGCTTCTTGGCCTTGCCTCTTACCGCGGCCTTTCTTGTACTTCTCAAATGTTAGCCATGGCCTAAAATGTGTGGGTCCTGATTCATGAAGAACATGCCAAAGTCAATTTCAATTCTCTAGACACAGTAACAATCTTTTCTCTTTCCTAAAAGATACAGCATCCAGACTGCGATATTTTTCTGTGGCTCTCTATAAAGTTCTCTAATGAGAATGGGTTTTCTCAAAACTCTAGGTAGTTGGACTTCAACTCTAGTGACACAACAGGCAATGCCCTGACCTGCTGGATGATGGCTAAGCAACAGAACAAACAGAGAAACTCACAGCTCTTCTCTGGCTCCCACTGCCACATACAGTAGAAGGCTAACAACACTCAGTGCTCAGGTAAGAAAAAAGAAAGATGGCCACGCTTGTTCTCAAGATATCTGTAAATCTGTTAAAGAGGCAAGACCCGGCTGGCTCGGTGGCTCAGCCTATAATCCTAGCATTTTGGGAGGG
>NW_006950425.1:0-5461 GCF_000164805.1 Carlito syrichta | reverse complement strand
AAAACAGGACCCCCTATCTATCCCCATACACAAAAAATTAACTCTAAATGGATCAGAGACCTAAATTTAAAACCTCAAACCATAAGAACCTTAGAAAATGAAGGACATATCCTCATGGAAATTGGAACTGGCATCCAGTTCCTGAACAAAACCTGAAACCCACAGGCCATAAGATATAAGATAGACAAGTGGAAACTCATTAAACTGACAAGCTTCTGCAAAGCCAAAGAAACCATCAAGAGAGCAGGGAGACAGCCTACAGACTGGGAAAAAGTATTTGCCAACTCTAGATCTGACAAAGGCTTAACATCTTGGATATACAAGGAACTCAAACGTGCTGAAAACAAAAAAATAACCCCATTATAAAATGGGCAAAAGATATGAACAGACACTTCTCAAAGGAAGACATCCAAGCAGCCAACAGACACATGAAAAAATGTTCAACCTCACTAATCATCAGGGAGATGCAAATCAAAACCATACTGAGATACCACCTAACTCCAGTCAGAATGGCAATTATCAATAACTCAAAAAATCACAGTTGCTGGAGAGAGTGTGGCAAAAAGGGAACACTTCTACACTGTTGGTGGGAGTGTAAACTAGTACAACCTCTGTGGAAAACAGTATGGTGATTCCTAAAAGCTCTATATATTGACCTCCCATATGACCCCACAATCCCCCTACTGGGAATATTCCCTGAAGAACTCAAATCATTCTATAAAAAAGATACCTCCACACATATGTTTATTGCAGCATTGTTCACAATAGCAAGAACCTGGAAGCAACCATGCTGTCCATCAAAAGAGGACTGGATTAAAAAATGTGGTACATATACGTGATGGAATACTACGTAGCCATAAAAAAGAACAAAATCATGTTTTTTGCAGCAACCTGGAAGGAACTAGTATCTATAATACTGAGTGACCTCCCACAGAAACAAAGATCTGAGTATCACATGGTCTCACTCATATAGTGGACCTTGAACATCCACTGTAATACTATAAGAAAATGACTGACAGTGTGGGAAACTATGGGGGGGAGGGGAAGGGAGATGGGATTAATAGTAGTAAATGTCTGACTGGGATGGGGAGACACCTCTTATTAACAGGGTACCAGAATGAAGCATATTTGTATACCTAACCCTTAACTGTACCCCACAATATCATAATAAAAATATTGATTAAAAAAAAGAAGGTTTTTGACAGATTCTCTTGAATTTTTGAGGTTGGGATCATATTGTCAGCAAAAAGGGATACTTTAACTTCTTTTCCTATTTGGATACCCCTTATTTTCTTCTTTTGTCTAATTGCTCTAGCTAGGACTTCCATCCAATGTTGAACAGGAGGGGTGAGAGTAGGCAGGCTTGTCTTGTTCCGATTTTCAGGGGAGGGGGTGCTTCCAGTTTCTGTCCAATATGCTGACTGTAGGCTTATCATAGATGGTGCTCACTATTTTTGAGGTATGTTCCTTTTATACCTAGGTGTTTGAGGGTTTTCATCAAGAAGATATGCTGGATTTTTATCACAAACTTTTTCTGCATTTAGTGATATAATCATGTGGTTCCTGTTTTTACATCTGATGGTGTATTTAATTACATTTATGGTCTTGCAGATGTTGAACTGGCCCTGCATCCTGAGGATGAAGCCTACTTGGTCATGGTGGATGTTTTTTGAGATATATTGTTGGGTCCAATTTGCTAGAATCTTGTTGATAATTTTTACATTTATGGTTCATTAGGGGTATCAGTGTGATGTTAACTTCATAAAATGAGTTGGGGATAATTCTGTCTTTCTTAATTTCCTGAAATATTTTTGGTAGGATTGGTATTAGCATTAGCCCCTCCTTTCCTCCTTGTACATTTTGTAGAATTCTGCTGGAAAGCTGTCTGGTTCAGGGTTGGTTTTTTTGTTTTTTGTTTTTTGGGTTTTTTTGGTCGTATTCTTATGACAGTATCAATTTCCTGGGTTGTTATTGTTCTATTTAGTGTCTCAGTGTCTTCTTGCTTCCACCTTGGGAGGTTGTGTGATGTCAGAAAGTTCTCCATTTCATTTATGTTATCAAGTTTGTTGCTATACCGGTGTGCATAGTATTCTGTATTTCTTCATGATCTTTTTGTATTTCTCCATGATCAGTTGTGATCTGATCTTTTGCGTTTCTGATTTATGTATATTTGGACTTTTCACTTTTTTCCGGTGATCTGGGCTAGCAGTCCATCATCTTATTTATTCCTTCAAAGAACCAGCTTTTTATTTGTTGATTTTTTTTCTATGGTATTTTTGCCTTCTATGTAATGTATTTTGGCTTTTAATTTGGTGATCTGGATTCTTCTGTTAAAGTTAGGGTTTTGGTGGTCTTGTCTTTCTGGCTGCCTAATGTGATTTGTTAGTCTATTAACTTAAAATCTTTCCATTTCTTTGATATGTTCGTAGAAGTATAAATTACCTTCTTAGAACTGTTTTCCTGGAATCCCAGAGGTTTTGTTAAGATGTTTCTCAATTTCATTTGTTTCCAGGTATCTTTTCATTTCTGTTTTAATTTCTCATCATACTGTAGTCATTTGTCATCATACTGTTTATTGTCCATGTCTTTGTGAGTAGAGCTGGTCTGAAAGTTGCATAATCTCTTAGGGAATGGATGCCTGGGAAAGATTTTAATTCTCTATCACTGATGAAGCTGAGCTTGTCTGGGTAATAAATTCTTGTTTGAAATTGTTTATCTTTCAAGACTTTGAATATTGTACTCCAGTCTCTTCTAGTTTGTAATGTCTGCCAATAGGTCTGCTGCTATTCCAATTAGTTTTCCCTGGTAGGTAGTCTGACCTTTCTCTTTTGCTGCTTTTAGGAATTTTTCTTTTGTATATCTACTTTGTATAGGCAAATTACTATGTGTCTAGGGGTGGTTCTTCTCATTTGATGTCTTGCGAAGGGTTTCTGCCTCTCTTGCGATTGGATAGTAACCTCTCTGGTGAGATGGGGAGAGTTTTCTTGGATAACCTCCTGGAATACTTGCTCCAAGGTGTTCTGCCTTTCCCCTTCTTCTTCTGAGATACCAATCTCAGAAAGTTCGGCCTCTTGATATAATTGTACATCTCTTGGAGGTTTTGTTCTTTCTTTCTGAGTTTTATTTCTATGTTTTTTACAGATTTGGTTAATTCCATGTTTTGTTCTGCAAGTTCTGGGATTCTTTCTTCTGCTTGATTAATTCTGTTTTCCATGCTTGTCATTTTGTTATGTAGTTCCCGAATTTAATTTTTTAAGGCCAAAATCTCTGTTACAAGTTCTTTCAGTGTTGCATCTTGTCTTTCTTAAGTCTCACTCATCCTTTCCACCCATTCCCTAATCCCTGTTGTATTCTGGGGTCAGTCATTGGTGACTTCCATTGTTTGGGCTCTAAGGTAGGATTTTTCAAATGTTTTCTCTTTGTTACTCTGGGAATTACCTATGTTCTTCTGTTGATTTTTCCTCTTTTGGGATAGATCTTGTTCTTTTCTCTTTCTTTCCATTATTTAGTGGCAGTGGGACAGGTTTTCATTTCTGATGTTTGCTCAGTCCTCTATTCTTCCCTGATCAGTGCTCTGAATTTGTTCTATTTTGAAGTAGGAGTGTGGGTGGGAAACTTTGCTGTCTCCCATAGTTTTGAGAGTTGAATAAGGTGGAAGATGGGGAGCTGAGACTCAGAAAATACTTGCAGATCACAATGTTCACTGATTGTGGTATAGGTTCCCTGAGGCCCACTCCTCACCACCACTCTATATGACAATATAATGGGTACATGTGTATACTCCCTGAGTCCAAGATAGTGTAACAGCAATGAGGAGAACAGAGAAAAGTCTAATGAAATAAGACAACAAAAATAAAAATATATTAAAAATAGAAAAACCAGAAAGACAAACTCAGAAACCAAAGCAAAAAGCAATTAAACACATACACATGCACATTGAAACTACAACCCAAACAAGCTGGGAGAAAAAAGCAAAATAAACAATCAACAACAACAACAAAACCCAATACAGAAAAACTGAACACATGCACATGCACACACAACACCAAAAAAAAAGAAAAGAGAAAAAAAGAATTCAATTCAAACCCTCACACACACATTCAAACACATAAACAAAAAAGAGAAGACAGCACAAAACAAACAAAAAATAAACTGAAAAATGAACACATAATCATTCATATAAACACATAAGCAGAAAAGAAATGAAAGAAGATATTTTAAAAATCCAGAAGGAAGAAGAAAAGAAAAAGAAAAAAGTGGGGGATCCAGATTGAATCCTCACATACATATTTGTGTATAAAGGAAAAAGAAAAAAAAAAACAAACAACACAGAAAAATAATTTTTAAACCAACCTGCCCTCTTGTGGCAGGTTCTGTAATTGCTCCCCTCAGCTGCTCATGGGTAAGCCCCTCTGCTGTCTCCTATGGAGCTGTGGCCTCATTCACAATCTCCCCAGTGTATGTCTGGGGAAGGAGAGGCGGTGGGGTGGATAGGGCATCAGTCCTCCCTTACCACTCCCATATGGTCATGGGGTTGCCCTCCAGTGGGGAGGTGTCTTCCCCAGATGCTGGTGGGGGCACCCCACCCAGTCTTATCCTGGAGTAGAGTCCTACTATCTTGGGTGTGAGTGGGAAACTTTGCTGTCTCCCATAGTTTTGAGAGTTGAATAAGGTGGAAGATGGAAAGCTGAGATTCACAAACTACTTGCAGATCACAAGTGACATCTGCATTCTGTCTGGGTTCATCCCTCGCAGTTATGCCCCAGCTGTGTGGGTCTGAAATTCAGAGGTTTGCTGGGGAGGAGGGAATTGGATCAGTCCCATACTCACCACTGACCTCTTTTGAGGTCTTCCTTGTCCTTTTCTGATCACACCCTTTGTCCCACAGCTGAATCAGGGTGGGAGAGGGGAGTGGGTTGCCTAAGACTCAGCACTTGTCCTGTCCTTCCAAAATTTGTGCTTTCAGGATAATCCTTCTGGGTCATGATCAGCCCCTGAGTAGTTAATCCACTGGTCACAGAGATCTGGTCTGCTTCTCAGTGGTGAGCAAGCCAGAGCACTTTCTGCCCAGTTTTCAAGATGGTGGCAGAGTGCCTCTTTCATCTTTTCTAGTGGGGCTCTGCCTCTGGCTCCCTCACTGTGCTTCCTCTGTAATCCTTGCTGCCAGTGTCCAGCCAGGTGCTGCAGTGGTGAGGCAGATCTTGGGACTGGCAGTCTCTCTTGGCAGCTTCTTCCCAGGATAGACTTGCTGACTTTAAAAAAAATGGTGCTTCACTTCCATGCCCTAGGAAGTGCTAGGATGCAAGCAGACCAGCTTTGGCACCAGCTGCTTCACCAGAGAGCACTGGCCATTTGCTCCCAAGCCCCCACTCAGTGAGCCACACACACGCCCACTTATTCCCAGACATGTATGTAAAATTTTCCATACACTCATTCACTCACATTGGGACTCACATAGTCC
>NW_006950424.1:0-825 GCF_000164805.1 Carlito syrichta | reverse complement strand
CTCAAATTAATATACTTCTGCAAAACAAATGAAACCATCAGAAGAGCAGAGATACAGCCAACATAATGCGAAAAAGAATTCTCCACATATATATCTGTAAAAAGGCATAACATCTAGTATCTACAAGAAACTCAAACACTCAGAAAAGTCAGACAAACATTCCCTTTGAAAAGTGTGCAAAATACGTGATTGGACACTTTTCATAAGAAGAGATACGGGCAGCCAACAGACTGTTCAGCCTCACTCATTATCAAAGAAATGCAAATGAAACCACTTTGAAATATCACATACCCTCTGTAAGACTGGCCATCATTAATAAAACAAACAATAGCAGATGCAGGTAAGGATTTGGGAAGAATTAAATGATTTTGCACTGCATGTGGACTGAAAAGTACAGCAACATCTTTGGAAAACAGTTTGGTGGTTTGTAAAGGGACAAGATATTGACCTACCATGTGATTCAGTAATACCCTTGTCGAGAATATACCTGGCGGAACTCAAATAATTTTAGCAAAAGGATACCAGCACCAGTATGTTTTTTGCAGCTTTAATCACAATTGCAAAAAAAAAAAACAAAAAAAAAAACAACCATGTTGCCCATCAAAGCTGGAGAGGATAAAATTAATGTGGTATATACACAGTGGATTATGATGCAGCCATAAAAATGCACAGATAGAAGGATTTTGCAGAATGTTTGATGGATATGAGGTAGTTCATTTATACTGATTTATCACAGAAACAAAGAACAGAGTTCCATATGTTCTCACTCATGAGCTGAACTTGATCACTTATAGCGCTGTAAGCAAGTGATTGGCATTAGTGGAA
>NW_006950423.1:0-771 GCF_000164805.1 Carlito syrichta | reverse complement strand
AAAATTAACAAGTCACAAGGGGCTAAAAACAAAGTCCTGAGATATACACACACACATGAGCGTCACAAGCGCCACCACTTCCAGCCAAGGTATGCAGGTGAAAGGGTTTTGCACTTCTGCTGCATGTTTCTTTTCAGGGAGTTCTTTGTCTTCAAAGGCTGATTTTAGCATGTATAAAAGTTTTAGCTTAGAAAACACTCAAAAGAAAGCTGGCAGCATCCAGGGTGACTGTTCTGAATGTCGCCAGGGCTGCCGTGGAAGGACACTCATCCCCTGTTCCCTCAGAAGAGAATAAACCGAGTTGGCCTGAGAGCAAGAGTTGGGGAGTCCCGGCCAGGTTCCTGTTCACTCCAGACTGTTCACTCCAGACACAAAAGACAAAGATGAGAGGCCTTCTTTGAACGAACCATCTCTCCTACAACCCAAAGCAGCAGGCATAGGAAGTCAGTAGGACTGCACAGGAAAAGTAACATGGTCACAAGAAGACTGGTAGTCCAGGGGTACTGGTGGCACACACAGAAAAGGTAAAGTGTTTTCATTTCTGCCTTCTTCCTTTGAAAACTTTGGAAGTCACCCTCAGGGAAGAAATGTGACCCAAACATTCCTCTTGGGGACAGATTCTGCCTTGTTTTGCTCAGGATTTCACAAGACCCATGCCTCACTCCAAGGAGGAACTGGGGAGAACAGAGCACAGACCTTTGTAGGTCAGCTGAGTCACGGAATCAGTGCCTTCCCGGAATGTGGTCCGGGAACACCAGGTGACCTGATGAT
>NW_006950422.1:0-690 GCF_000164805.1 Carlito syrichta | reverse complement strand
AAACAGTATAATAATTTAATACAGCTTTTTCATCATAAAATTTTGCCATTTTCTTTTTGCTCTCTGTATTTTCTGCTTGTTAATTTTGATGAAATATTACAGATGGGCCTTCGTTAGAGAAATATTTCCCTTATATATTTGAAGGAAATATAAAATCACATTCCCTTTATATTTTAACAAAATTTATATTTTAAAAGTGTATTTCCATTGAATCTCCTAGTACTTTCTCTACCCAAGACATAATGATGTACTCTACAATCCGATTAATCTGATACTTTAATCACAAAGCATTTAAAATGAGGCACACAGAAAAAATAGAATTTGTGGTCCAATATATATAAAACCAAAATAATATAGAGATTTACAAAATAGTAAGTATGTGGGCTCTGCATTAGTATAAAACTTTAGAATATTGAATATTATGTAAAACTGATTATGATCTTAGGAAAAGCAATGTTCATATCCTGTAGGAAAAACTGCTCAAATGTTGTTACACAATACAAAAGACACCCAAAAGTTTCTAAAGTAAGGAAAGTGCTGAAGTATTGTTTGGTTGTGCTATAACCAAGCTCCAATGGGACTCTGTGATCATAAAAATAAAAGACTACATCCTGGGCAACCCCCTCCGGTCCCTTCCCAGTTTGGCAGTTTCTCGGTCCTCTCAATAAAGACTGCTAAAAAAAATAAAAG
>NW_006950421.1:0-671 GCF_000164805.1 Carlito syrichta | reverse complement strand
AAAAAAAAAAAAGACTACCTCATTTAGAGGAATTCTTGAATGGTCACTTATCCCTGGAGAAATTTTGGATAACTGTGAACACATGGCACCCTTCAGTTATGGGAATGAAATACACCATGTCTAGCACATTTGGCAGAGCACTGTACACAAGTGCTTGAAGCCTCAGGATTGCTCAGTAGTCAAGGTCCCTCACATTATGATGTCAAATTTCTGAGGCTGATGTCATAAATGACAATGTGACATGCTTGTTTCTGCGTCTTTACATGCCTCTTTTAATGTAAAAATTACAGTAATCAACACAGTCTGGTATTGGAACAAGAATAGGCCAATGGATCAAGACAGAGAATGAAATCCTCAAACTCTTAACCAACTCATCTTTGAAAAAAGCTCCAAGACCACTGGTTAATGGAGAACATATTCAGTAAATGGTGCTGGGAAAAGGCTCACAACATGCACAAGATTGAAACAGAAACCATGTCTATCACCATACACATTAACTCTAAATGGATCAAAGACTTATATGTGAAACTGCAAATTATAATAATTTTACAAAATTCAGGGTACATCATTAGGGAAAATGGAACCAGAAAATAATTCCTCTTCAGAACCCTAAATACCCATGCTTTAAGGAGTAAGTGAGATAAGTGGGACGTCATCAAATTAATATACTT
>NW_006950420.1:0-565 GCF_000164805.1 Carlito syrichta | reverse complement strand
GGATAAATACTAAATGTTTAATTTGACTTCTCCAAAATTATAAACCTGACATTATAAATAGAATAAAATTTACATATGACCTATGAAGAAAACGCGGTTATATGTAATATGTATTATATACTATATTCTCATAATAATCTAGATAAAATATCAAGAAAATCATAAGAAAGAGAAAATATTTACTCTTCATCTAGTGGCATTGTATCCTCATATAGTTTCATCCTCATCATCTTCACACGGAGTACACTAAGGAGGGGGAGTAAGAGGTGGAGTTGGTCTTTGGTCTCAGTAGTGGCAAAGGTGGAAGAGGTGGAGGAGGGGAAATGTGGAGGCAGAATATGCAGGCACACTTGGTATAACTTTTATTGAACAATGTGCTCATAAGTGGATCCACAGGGTTCAAACCTGGATTGTTCAAGGGTCAACTGTAGCTTATTTGCAGGTTGCAAAGAACATCCCTAGGGAGGAAGGGAAGGAATAAAGTAAAGAGAAGCAACCAATAAAGAGTTGAATCAGACCACCTTCCATTGTGGTTCAAGGTGCAGCTGAAAAGTAAGTCTTGAAA
>NW_006950419.1:0-730 GCF_000164805.1 Carlito syrichta | reverse complement strand
AAAAAACAATGTTCAAATCCTGTAGAAAAACTGCTCTAAGGCTGTTACACAATACTAAAAACATCCAAAAGTTTCTAAACTAAAGAAAGTGCTAAAATATTATTTGTTTGTGCTATAACCAAGCCTCAACAAGACTCCGTAAACATAATAAAAATACTACTTGTTGGGCATCCCCCTCATGTCCCCTCCCAGTTTGAGAGTTTCTTGGTCATCTCCATAAACACAGCTTTAAAAAAATAAAGACTACCACGTTTAGAGGATTCTGGGATGGTCACTTATCCTTGGAGAAATTTTTGAATCTCTTCACTTCTTGGGAACGAAATCCACCATGTCTACCGCATTTAGCAGAGCACTGTACAAAAGTGCTTGAAGCATAAGGATTGCTCAGTAATCAAGGTGCCTCCCATTATGATGTCAAAGTTCTGAGGCTGATGTCATAAATGACAATTTGACATGCTTGGATCCCTTACTTTACTTACCTCTTTTAAAGTGAAACTTAGCCTTTTAGTCAATCTACAGATTCAATGAAATTACCATTAAGTTAAAATCATTCTTCTCAGACCTTAAAAGTGCAATAAAGAATTCATAAGAAACCATAAACAATCATGAATGGACAACAGAATCTTATCAAAAGTATCAAAGCAGGAGCTATCGCAGTTCCATACTTCAAACCTTATTATAGGTTTACAGCAATCAATTCAGCCTGGTATTGGTACAAGAATCGGTCCAT
>NW_006950418.1:0-3432 GCF_000164805.1 Carlito syrichta | reverse complement strand
ATTTTGCTTTATGTATATTGGGCCCCAATTCTCTTTTTTCTGTGTGCTTGATTTGAATGTTTGGTGATTAAAAGTATCAGATTAATCGGATACTTTGTTGCATAGTACAGCATTATATCTTAGGTAGAGAAACTTTAGGGGATTCAGTGGAAATACTCTATTAAAAATATAAATTGGGTTAAAATATAAAGGGTATGTGATTTTATATTTCCTTCAAATATATAAGGAAAATTTTCTCTAAGGATTGCACATCTGTAACATTTAATCAAAATTAAGAAGCAGAAAATACAGACTGCATCAAGAAAATGTACACAAATTTTCAGAATGGAAAAAGTGTATTAAATTATGATAGCTTTTTATTTTCTAAAATTTTAAGATTTATTATGCAGTCTGCCTTCTGAATAGCACTTAGGTACACTGAATCTCAAGGTTCACTTATCTAAGAATGATATAGATCTGGAATCTCAACAAGTTTCAATTTAGGCAGAAGAAAACATTCAGAATTTTTGTGAGAAACACTGTAGTTGTCAATTTTGAAGGCAGAATTATACCATGTATTCTAACATATTAAAAGGAAAAGGAGTTATAATTGGACTATTATACACTTCTTTAAATATCAATCCCTGCATAATGAACATTCTAGGCCAAACCCTGAATTGTAACCATATTTAAAGTTAAAAAAATAAAAAATAGAATAAGCAAGTAAAGTCAGTTGCATATTTTACAGCTTTCATTTATTTACTTAATGATTTATTTATTTTAGTTTTTTTTAAAAAATGTGGGGTACAATTCAGTTAGATGATACACACTTTGATTATGAACAGTCCCTGGTTGATGAGGTATGCTACTCCCTTCCTTAGCAGTATACCTCCACTGCCATTCTCACTCCTTCCCAAAACAGTTTTCCACGTCTACCAATCACATTCTTACAGCATTCTAAGTGATCAAGTTCAGCTCAAAAGTGAGGACATTTTGCACACTTTTAAAAGGGAATGTGCCGGGCTCGGTGGCTCAGCCTGTAATCCCGTGGCTTTGGGAGGCTGAGGTGAGTGGATTGCCTGAGCCCGCGGGTTTGAGACCCGCCTGGGCAGCGAGACCTCATCTCTACAATAGATCAAAAAATCAGCCGGGCGTGGTGGCGCATGCCTGTAATTCCGGCTACTCGGAAGGCTGAGGCAGAAGCATCGCCGGAGCCCAGCAAGTCGAGGCTGCGGTGGCTGGGAGCGGCCACTGCACTCCAGTCTGGGTGACCGAGTGAGACACTCCAACTCAAAAAAAAAATAAAAAAATAAAATAAAAGGGAATGTTTGTCTGAATTTTGCACACTTTTAAAAGGGAATGTTTGTCTGAATTTTCTAAGTGTTTGAGTTTCTTGTAGATCCTAGATGTTATGCTTTTTATAGATATATAGTTGGAGAATCGTCTTTCCCATTCTGTTGGCTGTATCACTGCTTTTCTGATGGTTTCTTTTGTTTTGCAGAAGTATATTAATTTGAGGAGATCCCACATGTCTCTTCTTTGTTTCTGTAATAAATCACTGAAAATGACACACCTTATATCCATCAAACATTCTACAAAATGCTTATATCTGTCCTATTTTATGGCTGCATAATATTCCACTGTGTATATACCACAGTTATTTTATCCATTCCAGCTTTGATGAGCTACATGGTAGATACCATGTTTTTTGCAGTTGTTATTAGAGCTGCAAAAACATACTTGTGCAGGTGTCTTTTCGGTAAAATGATTTGAGTTTCTCCAGTTATATTCTCTACATGGGAATTTCTTGCCAGAGTCCAGGTCCAGCTGGGTTCAGTGTACCTCAAAGATGGAGACGGCGTCGACAACTGGGTGGAAGAGGAAAGAGAGAAAGATAGATAGATAGAGAGAGAGAGAAAGTGACTGGACTCCAGTCTAATGCCAAAGTGATGTGTGCTATTCGGAATTACAACTGGTCTTTTATACACAAAGTCAGATGTGGGAGGGGCGTCCCCCACCCACCAGAAACCTTAATCAATGACAACTTAATCAATGATTACCTTTAAACCCTTTTCCTATGATAATCTTAAAATGTCATAACAAAGAATAACCTAATCCGTGACTGACATATTCTATAACCCTTTTTCAGACTAAGCTGATTGATTTATGCCAAGTTAAACAATTCTATAGAAGCTTAAGTATTTACTTTACAAACGAAAGTGGCCCATCCCAGAATGCTTGGAATGTGGCCCAGTCCAAAGTTCACAGTGGGCTACATGCAAGTAACCCAGCCGCATATTTCAGTAAAATGGCTGTCTTCTAAAACTATATTCTACAATTTACACCTTCAATAAGTCCTAAGATTATGACCCAGAAGCCTGCGACCAACACTAAGGCTCTTAGATGTGACATGAGTTTGGATTATAAGTAGTGTGAAAGCCAAAACTGCAGTTTGTGGAAAAATGGGAGCAAGATTTAAAGTTAGCTTGTGTTCATTCCATTCTCAGAGTTTTTATGTTTTGAGCTCACAGGAGCTTAACCTGGTTAGTGCTGTGTAGAATGGGGAGGAAGTGGGGTCAAATAGATCCCAAATCCATCCTAGTGGTCTCAGTGTCAACAGCCCCGCCTGATCCCTAACACTCAGTGGGCCTCCATAGCCAGCTCCCAACAATTACTGAGTCCCATTGTAGGTCAATATCTTGTCCCCTTAGAAACCACCACACTGTTTTCCAAAGATGTTGCTCTACTATACAGTCCACATGCAGTTTAGAAGCATTCATTATTTCTCAAATCCTTCCCACCCTCTGTTATTGTTTGTTTTATTAAAGAGGGCCAGTCTTACAGGGGGTAAGTGGTATTTCAAATTGGTCTGAGTTGCATTTCTTTGATGATGAGTGAGGCTAAGCAATGTTTGTGTCTGCTTGCTACACATATTCCTTCTTATGAAAAGTGTCCAATCACGCATTTTGCACACTTTTAAAAGGGAATGTTTGTCTGAATTTTCTAAGTGTTTGAGTTTCTTGTAGATCCTAGATGTTATGCTTTTTATAGATATATAGTTGGAGAATCGTTTTTCCCTTTCTTTTGTTTTGCAGAAGTATATTAATTTGAGGAGATCCCACATGTCTAAGTTACTTTTTGCAGCATGGGTATTTAGGGTTTTGAAGAGGAATTAGTTTCCGGTTCCAGTTTCCATAATGGTGTTTCCTGTGTTTTCTAAGATTATTATAATTTCATGTTTTACGTTTAGGTCTTTGATTCATTTAGAGTTAATGAGCATGGTGATACTTAGGTGTCCTGTTTTAACCTTGTGCAAGTGTTCAGCCTTTTCCTAACACCATTTACTGAAAATGTTTTCCATTACCCAGTGCATCTTGGAGTTTTTTTCCAAGATGTGTTGACTGAGAATTTGAGGATTTCATACTCTGTCCTGACCCATTGGCATATGGAACT
>NW_006950417.1:0-761 GCF_000164805.1 Carlito syrichta | reverse complement strand
ACACAAATTCTATTTTTTCTGTGTGCTCATTTTAAATGCTTGTGATTAAAGTATCAGATTATAATCGGATTGTAGAGTACATCATTATGTCTTGGGTAGAGAAAGTACTAGGAGATTCAATGGAAATACACTTTTAAAATATAAATTTTGTTAAAATATAAAGGGAAATGTGATTTTATATTTCCTTCAAATATATAAGGGAAATATTTCTCTAACGAATGCCCATCTGTAATATTTCATCAAAATTAACAAGCAGAAAATACAGAGAGCAAAAAGAAAATGGACACAAATTTTAAGAATGAAAAAGCTGTATTAAATTATTATACTGTTTTATTTTCTAAAATTTTAACGATGTATTATTCTTTCTGTCTTTTGAATAGCACCTAGGTACACTGAATGTCAAGGTTCAGTTTTCTAAGAATGATATAGATCTGGAGTCTCAACAAGTTTCAATTTAGGTAGAATAAAATATTGATAATTTATGTGAGAAACACTGTAGTTGTCAATTTTGAAGGCAGAATTACACTATGTATTTCAACGTATTAAAAGGAAAAGGAGTTATCACTGGAATATTATACAATTCTTAAAAAATCAATCCCTGCATAATGAACATTTCTAGGCCCAACCCTGAATTGTAACCATTTTAAAAGTAAAAAAATAAAAATAAAAAATAGAATAAAAAATAAAATCAATTGCATGTTAAACATCTTTCATTTCTTTATTTAATTATTTATTTTAATTTTTAAAAAATGTGGGGTATA
>NW_006950416.1:0-775 GCF_000164805.1 Carlito syrichta | reverse complement strand
TGCTCAATTGTGTTACACAATACAAAAGAAACCCAAAAGTTTCTAAAGTAAGGAAAGTGCTAAAGTATGTTTGGTTGTGCTATAACCAAGCTCCACCGGGACTCTGTGATCATAAAAATAAAAGACTACATCCTGGGCAACCCCCTCCGGTCCCTTCCCAGTTTGGCAGTTTCTCGGTCCTCTCAATAAAGACTGCTTAAAAAAAAAAGACGACCTCGTTTATACGATTCTTGAATGGTCATTTATCCCTGGAGAAATTTTTGGATGTGTTCACCATGGAAACGCATCATTATCTTCACTTCTTGGTAATGAAATCCACCATGTCTACCATATTTGACAGAGCACTGTACACAAGTGCTGGAAGCCTAATAATTTTTCAGTCGTCAAGGTTCCTCCCATTATGATGAGAAAGTTCTGAGGCTGAAGTCATAAACGACAATTTTATATGCTTGATTCCCTGGCATTACTTACATCTTATGCTGTAAAAATTAGCCTTTTAGTCAGTCTACAGATTCAATGAGATAACCATTATGTTAGCATCATTCTTCTCAGACCTGGAAGTTACAATAAAGAATTCATACGAAACCATAAAGAATCCTAAATAGCCAAAGAATCTTATCAAAAGAAACAAAGCAGGAGCTATTGCAATTACAGACTCCAAACTTTACTATATGTTTACAGTAATGAACACAGTCTGGTACTGGTACAAGTATAGGTCCATAGGCCAATGGATCAGGACAGAGAATGAAATCCTCAAATTCTCAACCAACTCATC
>NW_006950415.1:0-751 GCF_000164805.1 Carlito syrichta | reverse complement strand
GAAGTAATCGCTCACATCTTGAAGGTTTTTTCCTGTCTTTTTGAGCTTGTTTTCTGTGTTTTTGAGAGTTTGGGTTAGTTCTATATTTTGATCCTCAAACTCTGAGATTCTTTCTTCTGCTTGGGTAATTCTGCTTATCAGTTTGTTATTTATTTCATTCACAGTATTTTTTATTACTGTTATCTCAGATATCAGCTACTTTCTTGTTTCTTCTTGAGTCTTCTCAATTCTTTTTAATCTCTCCATTAATGTCTTGATATCTAGGTTCGTAGTTTGAGACCAGTCATTCTGGGGGGTCTTCATTGTTTGCATTCCGAAGTCAGTTTTCTCAGTGTCTGCCCTCCCAGGAATCTGGGAGAAACTCATATTCTTCTTTTGGTTTTTCTTCATTTGTGTAGATTTTTCTCTCTTTCCTTAGTGGATAAAGTCCCTTGAGCTCTAATCTCCAGCCTCTCCCTTCTGTTTTTGTTTCAGGCAACTAGCCTGCTGCCTGGAAGATCTTTTACACTGGTCTCTGTTCAGTGTAGGGGAGGGGCTTTGTCTCCTGTTTAACACATCCCTGTGATAACTGAGGTGGAAGCTCTGATAGGTAGGTGGGGCAATGCAATGCAAATTTGCCTTTAAAAAGGTGGAGGTTGTAGTTTTACTTTCACTGTTAGTGATGCTCATGTGGGTCTCTAGGCAGGACCAGTTGCACAGCTGGGTGCTGGATCTGGGGTGCCACCAGCAGGCTGGGGTGGAGGAGGGTCGG
>NW_006950414.1:0-666 GCF_000164805.1 Carlito syrichta | reverse complement strand
AAAAAAAAAAAAGGATCCTCTAAACGAGGGTTGTCTTTTTTTTTTTTAACATTCTTAATGAGAGGACCGAGAAACTCCCAAACTGGGATGGGACCTGAGGGAGTTGCCAAAGAGGTAGTCTTTTATTATTATGATCACGGAGTCCTGTTGGAGCCTGGTTATAGGAAAACCAAATAATATTTTGGCACTTTCTTTAGTTTAGTAACTTTTGGATGTTTTTAATATTGTATAACAGCCTTTGAGCAGTTTTTCCTACAGGTTTTGAACATTGCGTTTTCTAGGATCATAATCAATTTTTTAGAATTTTCAATTATCTAAATTTGTAAACTAATTCAGATACCAAACACTCTCTACTTTGTAAATCTCCATGCTATTTTGGCTTATACATATTGGGTCCCAAATTCTCTTTTTCTTTTTGCCTCATTGTAAATGGTTGGTGATTTAAAGTATCAGATTAATCAGATACTTTGTTGCAGAGTACAGCATCATGTCTTTGGCAGAGAAAATACTAGGGGATTCAATGGAAATACTCTTTTAAAAATATAAACTGGGTTAAAATATAAGGGGAAAGTGATTACTTTTCTCTAAGGATTGCACATCTATGACATTTAATCAAAATTAACAGGCAGAAAATACAGAGTGCACCAAGAAAATTTACACAAATCT
>NW_006950413.1:0-9057 GCF_000164805.1 Carlito syrichta | reverse complement strand
CTCAGGAAGGCTAGGACTGTAGTAGAAAACCAAGAGATAGGAAGAGGTTGAAGATAAAGGGAGATGACATGATATCTAGAGTCCTACTCAGATATGGAAGTGATGATTTTGGATATCTGTGGATACTTCAAAACAAGTAAACAAAAATCTTTAAAAGAATGCTCTCAGAACTGTCTGACTGAGGAAGTCGACAAAACAGTGACATCATTTCTGTCGCTCAGTAACTCCAGGCTTTTTCAAACTTAAGTCCTGCTTTATCAATTAAAAAAAAAACAACAGGAGGGCTGGGTACGGTGGCTTACACTTGTAATACCAGCACTTTGGGAGGCAGAGGAGAGAGGATTGTCTGAGTCTTGGGATTTAAGAACAGTCTGGGCACTATGGTGAGATCTCATCTCTACAATAAATCAAAAAATTAGCTGGGCATGGTGGTGTACTTTCGTAGTTCCAGTGACTTGGAAGGCTGAGATGAAAGGATCACCTGTGCCTAGTAGGTTGAGGATGAGGTAGCTGCATGTGCCACTGCACTCCAGCCTGGGCGACAGAGTGAGACTCTTCCTCACAAACAACAACAAAAATAACTAAGTTATTTCTTTGCCATCTAGAGTTCTCTTATCTTCTGTGCATTAGTGAATCAGACTCAATTCATTCAGGAAACAAAGGGGCAAAGGATAAGAGAAAGTGAGAGAGAGTAGAAGGAGGAGAAGGAGAATGGAGAATTAAGATAAACAGAAGAAGAGAAAGAGAAGTAGAAGAAGAAAAAGAGGATAACAAGAGGAGGAAGAGGAGAAAAGGAGGAGGAAGAAGAAAGAGAGAGAAGAGAGAAATTCTGCCTAAATACAGACAGTCAAAGACCAGATGTCAGAGTTCGAATTCATGATCATTGTATCTGTCATTGGGAGAACGGGTGGAGCAAGGGGTTAAGCAATAATCTGGAGGCAGGTTATCTCTGTTTTAGCCTTTGATCTGCTAGCAATAGGCTTTGTCACCTTAGTCAAATCACTCAGCCTCTCTGGGCACCTGTGAGTTGAAGGTGCCTGACACAAGGTTTCTAGATACATGCCCAGCCTGTCTCTACCCAAGGGGTACAAACAGGCTTCTCTATAAATAGAACCAGTTCATTCTCTTAATTCTTGAGCAGTGCCCACACTATCCAATAACAAACTGATAGTTAGGGTCAAAACCATTGCCCAAACTATTGCTGTATTATACACACAGGTAATAGAGACTGGTGCTTTCCTGCTAACATGCTTGGTGAGATATATTAATTGGCCTATTCTCTATACTGCTTCTTTCTGGCAACACATTAGGGATTGTTTGCCTTGTCTGAGAGATAGATGGCAAATTGTTTCAGTCACTTTTGCTACTGAGTTCCTGAGCCAAGAGCCTCCATGGCACCAGGTGATTGAACTGAGGAGGCTGGGTACCCAGTTTCTCCCCAGGGACTTCCTTTTTCATTTACATTTCCAATTTCCAAGCTTGTCAACAGTTTCTGCCTCTCTTCTTCAAGAAGAAATGTAAAACTCAAAAAAAAAAAAAAACCAGTTAAATTCCCTTGAACACTCTGAGAAGGAGTCAGCATCTGGGGCTGTAGGACTCCTATTTGGCAGAAGTAATGGCTTTGCAGTGCCCTCATCCACAAGGATCCTCTTGGGGAGTAATGCAACCTTCATGGTACAATCACAGGGAATAGGAATGGACCCCTTGCTCCAGCCCACATCCATCTGTGTCCTGGCCTGACTGCTCCCTCCTGCACCTGACCATCTGAAGCACCCTGGATCTATGCAACTATTTTTTAAACTGAAACATAATTCACATTCCAAATACAATTTTTACTTTTATCAAGTGTGCAATTCAGTGTCTTTTAATATATTTAGTTACATGTTTTCACAACTATCTCTACTAAATCCAGAATATTTTCATCATCCCAAAAAGAAACCTCAAGCCCATTGGCCGTCATTTCCTTTTCTCTCCTCCTCCCCATCCCCAGGCAACTGTGCATCTACCTCTCTTTCTATGGACTATCCTATTCTGGACATTTAATATAAATGGGATCATATAACATGTGGCCTTTTCATCTGGTTTCTTTCACTGAGCATAATGTTTTTCAGATTTATTCATGTTATAGCAGTATCAGTACTTCTTTCCTTTTTGCAATTAAATACTATTCTATTGTATGCATATACCATATTTTTCTTATTCATTCATAAGCTGATGAACATTTGAGTTGTTGTCGCCTTTTGGCTCTATGAATAATGCTGATATTAAATTTGTGTACAAGTTTGCACCCACATACTTCAATTCTCTTGAGTAGACACCTTAGAGCAGAATTGTTGGGTCATATGGCAATTATGTTTAACATTTTTTAGAAACTGCCAAACTGTTTTTCAAGGTGACTGCACCATTTTACATTTTCATCAGCAGTGTATGAAGATTTCACTTTTTCCATATTCCTACCAATGCTTGTTATTTCTATCTTTTTTACTATAGTCATCCTAGTAGGTATGAAGCAGTTTTAAGTTTCATTTCCCTGAAGACTAATGATGGTGAATGTGTTTTATGTATTTATTATCCATTTGTATGTCTTTTATGAAGTAAAAGTTGCCCATTTTAGAACTGGATTTTCTGTCTTTTTATTGTTGACTTGTAAGAGTTCTTTATACTGGATACTACATTCTTATCAGATATGTGATTTACATACATTTTATCCTTTTTTGTGTCTATCCTTTGAAATATGAAAAGTTTTAACTTTAACAAAGTCCAAAGAAAATTTGTTTTCTTTGGTTGCATGTGCTATAGGTGTCATACCTAAGAAGCCACTGCTTAATCCAAGGCAGTGTGAAGAATTACTCCTATATTTTCTACTAAGAGTTTTATGTTTAGCTGTTACATTTAGGTCTTCCATCTGTTTGGAACAAATTTTTGGATATGGTGGATATTTTGCATGGGACTATCCAGTTGTGTCAGCACCATTCATTGATGGGACTATTCTTTCTCCATTGAATTTCTGTGCCACTCTTATAATTCCTCATTTAAACCTTTCTCCTGTGATTCAGTCCTTTGTGTGGGTCTCTTTTCCCTCACACCATATTGTCAGCTCTCTGAGAGCAAAAACTAGGGATAAATCTTTGGCTTCTCCAAATAAGTCAGGCACAGGGTTATTTAAAAACTGAGTTTACATATTAATTAAATATTCTGTAAATTGCTGCAGGGCTATTATCCTTTGTGAGTATTTTTTTTACCTAGAGGTCCTATACTTTCTTCATAGCTCACATCAGCATTAATATTATTTAGTGAAGTTTAATGAAACTAGATTCAAGAGCCAGAGGAATAGTGATTTCTGAAGACTTTCTGCTCTAGACTGCTGGGATAGCTTGAGTACTTCATGGGGAGGTCCTGGCAGTAAGTATCTTCCTTATCACCCCTGATTCCTCAGAATGATCCAAGAATATTGAGAGGATAAGTCCTTTATATCATTGGATGAGATCAATAATGGACAGGAGTTTCTAAGGCTGTGCAAAGAAGATCCACGTAAAGAAAGTGTTTACAGGCAGAATGTTCTGGATAGGCCTCCAGGGACAGAAACCTGAAGGGGATGTTAGGAGTGAAAAAGATGGAGCCTGAAAGGTAGTCACTGATAAACTGCTCATTGGGTGTGGGTCTCTAGACTCTTTGCATATATCAGAAGATATCCTGGGAAAGCCAACTTACAAAAAAAGTTATATCCATATCTGAATCTCTCTCTCTCTCTCTCTCTCTCTCTCTCTCCGTGTGTGTGTGTGTGTATGTGTGTGTGTGTGTGTGTGTGTGTGTGTGTGTGTGTGTGTGTGTGTCCATCCTTTGCCTATTACCAGGAACAAATTTCACTACTGGCAGCCATTTATACCATACAGTGGAGTAGTCACTTCCCAGCAAGCCCAGTTTGTGGGTATCATACAAGCATATTGCTCTTCTAGCTATGAGTTATGCTTGAAAACAGCATAGAATAACAAATAAGGTTACCAGCTAATAAGCCCAATATTGGCACTGATGTCTTGGTGCCTGCATTAATCTTCTCAACACAAAGCCTTTCTGTAGAAAGAATGTGGCTCTTCTTAATTTATTTTAAAATTAGATAGTAAGAAGAGTGGAGTTACTGATGTTTATTTAGTACTTTGCACTGCCAGAAACTGTCCTAAATGCATTCTGTGACTTAACTCATTTGAATCTGACATAAACCTAATGAAATAGTCCCATTGTTAGCCTTATCTTTCTGACATTGAGTGACAGAAATTGAAAATTTGCACTTAGGTTCTCAGCTGATAAAGAGCAGAGCTTGGACTTGAACCCAAGCAGTTTGATCTCAGAGGCTCTAAGCACCCTACTGAGTCATCAATCTATCTGAGACTCTGCTTAAATGCTTACCATACAGCAGGCTCTGTACATGTTTTTTTTTTTTCTCTGTTTCCCTGAACACATCACTGAGGTGTCATGGCAGGTGAGAAAACGAAGCCATTGGGAAGATCAGTAATTTTCTCAAGGTTTAATTGCTGGAGAGTGTCAGCACCCACCTTTGAATCCAGGCCTTCTGAAACTGGTGCTGCTGTGCTAAACTCTAGCCTTCAGGGAGGCAGCTAGCGGCGGCCCACTTATTTACTTCTTCTCTAGCAGCTGTCTATGTGGAGGACGAAGATTGTAAGCCTCAGATGAAGTAAACCCAGAGAGCAAAACAAAATAACCAAAGACTCCTGGGCCCGTGTGGTGTGATCAGTCTGACATGGGGAGTGGGAGGATGCTTTCCTGGCTCAAGTTCCAGCCCCTGCTATGGACGGCTTTGTGCATGCTACAGGGCCTGAGAGCCCCTCGGGCTGAGAAAGAGATCAGCCCAAGTTCTTTCTCAGACATTCTGTGAGCACTGACTTCCACTGCTCTGGCACGGGCAGGGCTCTGAGCCAATATAAGGCTGAATGTCTGAGCCACTTTCTATGGACTGCAAGTTCATGAAGATGGGGCAGGTGGTGAGAAAAAGGCCCTGGCTTGGGAGTCAGAATTCCTGTACTCTGGTTCCAACCTAGCAGGGTGTGCTTGAGCAAGATCTGTCCCTTCCCTGGGCCACACTGTTCTGGGGATAAAAAGATGAACTAGGGCAAATTCATCTCTAAAGTCTCTCCCAGCTCCAGCACTATAGAAGCCAGAGGAAAATGTGAAGGTCAGCACTGCTAAGATGGAGATTAATCTTACATTCATTCACTAATATTCATGAAAACTTATGATACATAGGCAATGAGTTCAGCAATGAAGAAGACAAACAACATTCCTTGCTCCGTGAAGCTTAAATTCTAATAATATGGGAGATGTCAGAATTATTCATTCATTCATGCACTCACTCATTCTTTTGAGAAGGATCTACCATGGTTCAGGTGAAGTGGCAGATCTGGGGGATTCAGAGATGAGGAAGACAAGGCCCAGCAGGAAAGTAAAGTGTGTGGAAGATACATCTGCGTTTTGACATTGGGCAAGAGTCATGCTTGCTCTAAACCTATCCTCAGCATTACATAAGAACTCACTAGAGAGTGGGAGTTAAGATCCAGCACCAAATTTGGACAGGAGGCCAGGGCAGCCAGGTGTTTGTAGATGTCCTGTGAGATGATGGCAGACAGCCTGGCAGAGTTCCCCAGGTCAAGGGCCGGCACCCACAGCAGACTCTGATGCCGTGCATGAGCAAACAATCATGGATGCATCTGAATAATGAAAGAGTCTCAGACAGGGCAGACTCAGCAGATCTTTTGCCTCATCTTGGTCCCAACTCTGCTGCTTTAAAGCACACAACGAAGTCATGTGCTATGGGGTCTGCTGCCATCTCTGAAGTCAACAGCAAAGCCAGGGTTCTCAAGCTAATGCTGAGCAGTGGCTTCTCTGTACCCACCCCCACTCTTATTTGGGTCTTTGAGTTTTCAGGCCCCAGAGCAGCAATCCCTTGGGAAGGGAGCTCTGTGTTGTATCCCAGTCAGCCAAAATACATTTCACATATGGCATCCTCATACCCTGGGAGCCAGAATTTGCTCCTACTTCTGTTCATCTTTTCAAAGGACAGCTGAGAACAACAACATGTGGTCAACTCCTTCAAAGCTGCTGCGTTATTGCCTCTTCCCAGCACCCATGAAGCCTTCCTCCAACTCTCTCTTCTTAGCTCAATATTCCCTTTGAGCTCAAATATTCCCTTTGGGCTTATTATTCCCCTTGAGCTGAATATTCCCTTTGAACTCAGTATTCCCTCTAGCTCAATATTCCCTTTGATTTCTACTGTGACAAACCCTGACAAGTTAAGAGCATGACCTTTGGCAGGTCACTTCCCTTGGCCAACCTCAATGTCCTCATGTGTAAACTGGGAAGACCTTTTACCTGTCTTGATGACCTGACAGAGCCATATTGAAAAACCCAATGAGATTATATACAAAAAATAAACTATTACATGATACGTGTACAGGTGGTAATGATGAGAGAATATTTACAGCACATACTAGAACAATGAGAAGTAGTCTAAGAACCACTTTTGTTCACATTAAGAAGGAAGATTCAGGACCAATTAGCAATCCCTGAGGACCTTGTGTGTCAGGCAACGGGACAGTAGCTTTTGTGTCCCTCATTTAAGCATCACATCTTTCCTTTCTGTTTATAAAAGAAGAAACATAAATTTGAGAAGTGATATGTTTTGCCCAAGGACACAGAGCTTCTAGTGAAGAACATGGGTTTCACAGAGGAGTCAGCTGGCTCTTTAAGCCACAGTTACCCAGAGCACTAAACTCTCCTCCATGTGGTATCTCAAAAAATACAAAGTATTCTGTACTCCTACCTTTAAATACAAACTCACTGCTTTCAGACCAATTAGGAGCAGGTAATTACCTGTGGGAAGTTGGGAGCTGGACTGTCAACTGGATCAACAACTGAGAGTCTGCGAGCTAACCTTTTTTAGTTATTGCCGGAGACCTGCTCCAGCCAGGTTCAGGGTACCCCAAAGGTGGAGACGGCATTGGCGATTGGGGGGAAGAAGAAAGAGAGAAAGAGAGAGAGAGAAAGAAAGAGACTGGACTCTGGTCTAGTGCAGAAGCGATGTGTGTTATTGGGAATTACAACAGGTCTTTTATATACAAAGTCAGATGTCGGAGGGGCGTCCCCCACCCACCAGAAACCTTAATCCATGAAAGCTTAATCAATGATTACCTTTAAACACTTTTCATATAATAATCTTAAAATCCCATAACAAAGATAACCAAATCCATGACTGATATATTCTATAAACCTTTTTCATCCTAAGCTGATTGATTTATGCCAAGTTAAACAATTCTATAAAAGCTTAAGTATTTACTTTACAAATGAAATTGGCCCATCCCAGAATGTTTGGAATGTGGCCCAGTCCAAAGTCACAGTGGGCTACCTGCAAGTAACCCTGCCGCATTCTTTCAACAAAATGGTTGTCTTCTAAAACTATATTCTACAATTTACACCTTCAATAAATCCTAAGATCATGACCCAGAAGCCTGTGACCAATACTAAGGCTCTTAGATGTGACACAAGTTTGAATTATAAGTTGTGTGAAAGCCAAAACTGCAGTTTGCGGAAGAATAGGAGCAATGAGCTTCTAAAGTTAGATTGTGTTCATCCCGGTCTCAGAGTTTTTATGTTTTGAGCTCACAGGAGCTTAATCTGGTTAGTGCTGAGTAGAAAGGGGGAGGAAATGGGGTCAATAGCTCCCAAACGCATCCTCGTGGTCTCGAGGTCAACGGCCCTTCCTGATCCCTAATGCTCAGTGGGCCTCCGTGGCCGGCTCTCAACAAATTATCAATAAAAAATTACAACAAAATCATTATTTGGCAACATGTTCATTTAATAGTTTATAAGGCCCAGGATAGAAATTAGCCACAGGCCCAGGATAGAAATTAGTCACAGTCAACCTTCTAAGATAACAAGTTCTTTTGGCAGTATTGACTTTGCAGCCCATTTTTGGCAGAGATGTGCCCTGTTATAGGATGACGCAATTTTTCTAGACTTCCATTTAATCCCATAGTCCTTAGCACCTCTCACCAAGAGTCCCTGGTCCCTCCTCTAGTGCCTTGACTGGACACTGAGATGATCCTTAGCAAGGCAGGTAGATGTCCACTGCCTGGGCACTGCACTGGAGAGCAGAAACATTACTGAGCTACTGTCTCCAGGTGTATGGTATCTACTATCACAGGGGTCCTATCAACCCTGGGTTCGATGGACCTTACCAGTTCAGGTGGTGTACCTGGGCATCCAGCTCAGTATTCCTGCCCATCCCTACAGGTACTTGCCAGGAATATATACTCAGCCTGGATTTCAGCCTGCTTCACGAGGTCTTCACTATGCAGACTGATCTCTTACCAAGGGAACTGGAGTTTGCTCCCAACCCCAATGACAATCATGGTTTTGTGTCTTGCCTGTCTCCCAATCAGGGACATCTGTTGGAACCACACCTGAGCCTTCCCAGCCTGTTGATCTCCATGTATCAGTTATCTGGATAAACACATGATATCCAAACAATAAATGTGTCCCTTTGTCCTGCCTTTCTCCACTACACCAGGCCAAGCTTCAGGGTTCCAGTCTGCCTATTGTAAGATCCAGGGAGTACTGTGACTGCCTGCTTGAAGTACATTTGAGAGTCACTGAGTGAGCTGAGAATGCTTCCTGGTTGTCTGTTCCTTTCTCCCCTAGGGCTCTTTCAGTCTTGATAACTTTCCAACATTTTGCTTGCTCCTTGAAACAGACACATAATTGCAACACCCAGGTGGACTGGTGTGATGGTAGAATCCATGGTATCACAGGAGACAGCTAACTCTAGTTTGGGGACATTATCTGAATGGCAAGAAGACTTGGATCCTTCTCATGTGGTATATGGGGATGTTCCCACTTTACTCTGGGCAGAGAAATAGCCAAAAAGTGTTTTGCCATTAGCCAGGAGTTTTCCATTTGGGATACAACCATGATTAACTGCAAGAAAGGATGGGCCAGGAGAAGTTTATGCCAACTCTCGACAGTCACACATTCCTCAGACTTTGTGCC
>NW_006950412.1:0-562 GCF_000164805.1 Carlito syrichta | reverse complement strand
TGCACTCCAGTCTGGGCGACCGAGTGAGACTCCAAACTCAAAAAAAAAAAAAAAAAAAAGAAGTCTAAAATGTGAGCTATTTTAATATTTTACTACTTTTTAAATTGTCCAGTTAAAATATTATAAATTTTATATTAGAAAGAACATTTTAAAATATCACTTAGGTGAAAAAGGCTAGGGAAAACAGTCGCAGTTATTAGACCCTGACGTCTAGGAAACACTGGAGATGTTTCACATCACTCCGAGTCCACCAACTAATCCATGGGAAAGAATGCTCTGGAAATCTGTTATCTTTTTCAGTCTGGATCTGAAATAAAGTTGACTTAATATGTATTACTTAATCGTTTACAAATTCAAGGCTCAAATGAGGAATTGTTTCCTCTTAGCTACTTTCCCTACCTTTCAACAACTACCAGAGAAGAGTGCCTCGATTGGTAGAAGAGGAAAAAGCTGGAGTCTTCCTCTCACAGCATGCTACAAGTCTTACTGAAGTCACCACCGTTACAGACTCAGTATTTTATTAGACAGGGACAGATCAGCTGAAGATTAGCAAGAGCGAGTG
>NW_006950411.1:0-808 GCF_000164805.1 Carlito syrichta | reverse complement strand
TCTAGTACCATCCAAATCGACCAAATTCAGTGGGTCTGTCTTCCTTTAATGCTTTGCCCTAATGCATTTGAACTGTTTACTATTGGTGCATTCTGCTTAGATAATTCCTCATATTTATTGCTACCAAGGTTTCTGATTTTTCTTCTCAGTTTGCTCCTTGTTTTTTTAATCTAATTAGATTGTTGAACTTCTGTCTTTTTTTAAATTTTCATTTCCTGAAAAGCCCACCCATCTTCTTCAGTTAGCTTGAAAATAAAGCATACTGTAGCTAAATAGGCATCTTAGATGAGCTCAGTTATGTATTTCATTTGACAAAGCTGATTTTCCAAGTCAGCTTTATGTATAGTGCACTACACATAAACTTAACTGAGAAATACAATGATGAGAGGTCAGATAAGGTAACAGTAGTACAATGTTTTGATCTGTATACAAAATCTAACTTTCTATCTGTTAATTTTTAGAACTCCTACAAATGTGATCAGTCACTTTGTTTTAACAATTTCTTCTCATATTCATTAAAGACAAATTTAACATTTATGTTTTTTCTAAACCACATCATTACTTCAGCATTAACAAATACCTTCCTTCCCTCCATCTTTCCTTCCTTCCTTCCTTCCTTCCTTCCAGTTGGTTCTCACTCAAGATTGTGTCCAGCTTTAACCACGCAAATGTAAACAATATTTTGGAGAGTGACAGAGCAGCAGGATGGAAGGAACCAGGGTTCCAGAAATGACTGCATGGAATGCAACCATTCTCCCACCGCTGACTTCTCCCCTCCAGATACTCAGAGTAATAACTGTGTATGCTT
>NW_006950410.1:0-850 GCF_000164805.1 Carlito syrichta | reverse complement strand
TCCACTGCAACTGGCTGTATCCCCTATCCTGGGACCATTTTATTGAGGGCCAAGTCAAGCGAAAAGTATTTATTTAGGGTTCTGGAGGCTCAAGGCCTCCCTTGGCGTTGGAGCAAACACAGACCTTTCATGTAAAAACCACCCTTGGGGAAAGAACTGACAGGGCTCCAGCTGCCCTTCGGGTCATGGATCCACCACAACCAATAATCCGGGCATTGGGTGGTGGCCACCAGGAGCAAGGGGAGGTCCACACTGGGAAGGGTCTCAGCCTACAGAGGTGTCTGGCAGACATTGTTTGTTCCGAGAGCAGGGCGGACTGGGAGAGAGAGGCCTCTGGAAGCAGTGTCGGTTGGGCTTCTGGCAGGCGATGGTGGCCTCTCCCTTTCCTGCTTCTCCTGCAGGCGCCGGCTCCAGCACTGAGGGCACTGGTATCTCCCTGGCGTGCTCTCCTGGACTGGAAAGTGACTGGATCCAGAGGTTTCCAGGCGCAGCTGCTGGAAGTGGCTGCCAAATAGGGCCCAGTGGAAGTCTCGGCTATTCCCAGAAAGATTGCTCAGGTCAGGGCAAAGGGGGTTGGACAGGGTCTAACATACCCTGGGCTCAGGGCTGAAGGCATCGGGGGTCCTGGCTCCAGAAATGCGGTTACCTGGGTGACGGCGCTCTGCTAGGAAAATACTGCTCCATGGAGCTATGGCTCCAAGTGAAGTAAACAGGGAAATCTGGCCCCCATTCTCCCGCTGCGGCTTTTTACTTTTTGTCTGGTCTAAAGAATCCATTTTTTTCATCCTCAGGATTAGAAATTATTCCTGTATTTCCTACCAATAATTTTACATTATTGCTTATAAAATGT
>NW_006950409.1:0-548 GCF_000164805.1 Carlito syrichta | reverse complement strand
TAAGAAAAGCAGGAACTGAGGTGGGGGTGGTGGGAGTGATGGGATTGGCAATAGTGGAAATCTGCTTGGGGACGTGGAGCACAACTCATCAACAATGAATATTTGTATATCTAACCCTGAATTGTACCTCACAATTTTAAACTAAAAATTTTAAAGTTTAAGCCGGGTTCGGTGGCTCAGCCTGTAATCCCGTGCATTTGGGAGGCTGAGGTGAGTGGATTGCCTGAGCCCGCGGGTTTGAGACCTGCGTGGGCAGCAAGACCTCATCTCTACAATAAATAAATAAAAAAAAATCAGCCGGGCGTGGTAGCGCATGCCTGTAATTCTGGCTACTTGGAAGGCTGAGGTGGAAGGATCGCTGGAGCCCAGCAGGTCAAGGCTGCGGTGGCTGGGAGCAGCCACTGCACTCCAGTCTGGGTGACAGAGTGAGCCTCCAACTCAAAAAAAAAATTAAAGTTTAAAAACAGGAAAGAAATAAATAAAGAAAAGAAAAGAAAAGGAGTGCCTTTTATGAATGAGCAAGAAAAACAGTTTCTTGAGATGTAATT
>NW_006950408.1:0-664 GCF_000164805.1 Carlito syrichta | reverse complement strand
ATCTTAGCTAAAACAGTGTTCAAAAATCGTTTTAGAAAAACAGCTCAATGGTTGTTACATAATACTAAAAACCTCCAAAAGTTTCTAGACTAAAGAAAGTGCTAAAATAGTATGTGGTTGTGCTATATCCAAGCTCCAACAAGATCGATAACCCTAATAATAAAACACTACCACGTGTGCAACACAATCAGATCCCCTCCCAATATGGGAGTTTCTCTGTCCTCTCAATAAATGCTGCATTACAAAAAAAAGAATACCAGGTTTTATGACTTCTTGAATGGTCACTTATCCCTGGAAAAGTTTTTGGATATGTGTGGTCACATGGTTTCATTCACTTCTTGGGAATAAAATCTAATATGTCTACCACATACGTCAGAGCACTGTACACAAGCCTTTGAAGCCTAAGGATTGCTCAGTAGTCAAGGTCCCTAAAATTATGTTGTCAAAGTTCTGAGGCTGATGTCATTAACGATAATTTGACATACTTGTTTCTTGACTTTGCTTACCTCTTTAATGTAAAAATTAGCCTTTTAGTCAATCTACAGATTCAATGACATAACCATTAAGTTAACATCAATCTTCTCAGACCTGGAAATTACAATAAAGAATTCATATGAGCCAGCCTCATTGGCACAGCCTGTAATCCCGCACTTTTGGGAGGCAG
>NW_006950407.1:0-700 GCF_000164805.1 Carlito syrichta | reverse complement strand
AACATATATGCACCCAACATAGGAGCACAACTTTCACAAAGTGGCTTCTAGGTAAACTTAAAAAAGATATTGACTCTAACACTATCATAACTGGGGAGTTAAATACCACACTCACAACCCTAGACAAATCATAAAGACAAAAAATCAACAAAGAGATCCAGAATCTCAATGTGACGCTTGACCAAATGGACTTAATTGATACATACAGAACACTCCAACCAACAACCATGGAATATACATTCTACTCATTACCACATGGAACATACTCTAAGATCAACCACACCCTCAACAATAAATCAAGCATAAACATATTTCACAAGACTGAAATCCTGCCATGCACCTTCTCAGACCACAATGGAATAAAAATAAGTACCAACACCAAAAATTTTCCCAAAATGCACAAAGCCATGGACATTAAGCAGTATGAGGCTAGGCAACTCCTGGGTCAACATGGGAATCAAAACAGAGATTAAAATATATCTGGAAACAAGTGAAAACAAATAAACAGCTTACCAAAACCTCTGAGATAACATGAAATCAGTACTAAGAAGAGAATTCACATCTCTGTGAAAACACATGAAGAAAATGGAAAAATCACAAGTTAACAGCCTAACAAATCACCTAGGGGAGCTAGAAAAGCAAGACCACCAAAACCCTAACTTCAACAGAATGCAGATCACTGAAACAAAAGTCCAAATTC